>NC_041216.1:2512052-2524311 GCF_002837175.3 Physeter macrocephalus
CCCACCCGCTCCGCGGCATGTGGGAACCTCCCAGACCGGGGCGCGAACCCGGTTCCCCTGCATCGGCAGGCAGACGCGCAACCACTGCGCCACCAGGGAAGCCTGGTTACTTTTAGTCTGGAGAAGCTGAGACTCTTAATGAGATGATCATTGTCTTTAGATATTTGAATGACAGCCAGGTGGTTAGGAGAGACCTTTGTTCTACATGTATCCAAAGGGAAGAACTAGAATCAGTGAGAGGATGCTCTGGGAGACAGACTGCCGCCCAGCATAAGGAAGGACTTTCTCACTATTGGTTACCATTTGTGGAGCCCTTATTGTCAGGCATTGTCCTAAGCCCTTTACATAGATGGTTTCACTTTACCTTCCACAACCTCATCAGGTCGGTATCATTCCTACCTCTACTTTATGGATGAGACAAAGCAGCATTAGAAGGTTATATAACTTGCCCAGGCATACGTGCTACTAAGTGGTAGAGCCATAATAACTACAATTCTCTACTGCCGCCTTGCATTCGAATTAAATGAGATTAGATATGTATATAATTTAGCAGTGCCAGGCACATAGTAAGTATTTTTGCTGGTAATAATTATTATTATAATCCTTAGGAAGTACTGTTTCTCATCATGGTGGTTGTATTAGTTTCCTATGACTACTATAACAAATAACCACAAACTTTGTGGCTTAAAACAATATATTTATTTCCTTAGAGTTCTGGAGGCCAGAAGTCTGAAATCAGTTTCACTGGTCTGAGGTCAAGGTGTCAGCAGGGCTGTGCTTTCCAGAGCCTCTACGGGGAGAATCTGTTCCTTGCCGCTTTCAGCTTCTGGTGGTTTCTGGGTTTCCTTGGTTTGTGGCTGCGTCACACCAATCTTGGCCCCTATGGTCACATTTCCTTCTCCTCTCTGCCTTCAGTCTCCCTCTTATAAGGATACTTTGATTCTATTTAGTGCCCTCCCAGATAATCCAGGATAACCTCCTGATCTCAAGAGCCTTCAATTAACCACACCTTTTGCCATATAAGGTAATATTCACAGTTTCCAGAGGTGAATGTCTTTGGGGGGCATTTTTAAACCTATCACAATGGTATTTAAACAGACACTGGATAACCACTATTTTTCTTTTCTTCCCACTGTTAGAAAAAAAAAACCCAGCAACTTTATAACATTCTGTGATTTATTGGTCAATCATAGTATCTGTTTTTCCTTGTGGTATTTGTGTGTGGGGGGGTATGAAAATAGAATATATTTTGTTTAAGGTATGAGTTAGAAGCAATACCGAATACCACAGTCTGACACTATTTATTGAATAACATTTTTTCCTCCCATGGATTTAAAATTCAGTTTTTATCACCTATCACATAGCAAACACTATACTTGAAGCTGTTTCTTAACTTCATTCAGTTCCATTGTCTATTTTTAGGTTTCTGCAATTGTGCTGTATTGTTTTACTTACTGTAGCGTATATATTCACTGTTGATAAATTCAGTCACGTTCTGACTTCCCTGGTGGTGCAGTGTTAAGAATCCGCCTGCCAGTGCAGGGGACACTGGTTCGAGCCCTGGTCCAGGAAGATCCCACATGCCGCAGAGCAACTAAGCCTGTGCGCCACAACTACTGAGCCTGCGCCCTAGAGCCCACGAGCCACAACTACTGAGCCGGCGTGCCACACATACCGAAGCCCACGTGCCTAGAGCCTGTGCTCCGCAACAAGAGAAGCCATTGCGTTGAGAAGCCCATCCACCGCAACGAAGAGTAGCCCCTGCTCGCGGTAACTAGAGAGAGCCTGTGTGCAGCCAAATATAAAAAAATAAATAAGTAAATTTATAAAAAAAAAAATTCACTCCCCTTCTATTCTTCTTTTTCAATTTTCTTGGCTAATGGCTCTTCTACTGTTTACTTTGTCATTGTGTATTTGAACTTAAAAAATTCCTTATTATCATTTTAATGTGGTCTTGGGAAGAGAGGTGATAAATGGAGTTCTAATTGCCTTCCATAATGATCCTCCCACCCTATTTTTTTTTTTTTTTTTTTGCGGTACGCGGGCCTCTCACTGCTGTGGCCCCTCCCACTGCGGAGCACAGGCTCCGGACGCGCATGCTCAGCGGCCATGGCTCACGGGCCCAGCCACTCGGCGGCATATGGGATCTTCCCGGACCGGGGCACGAACCCGTGTCTGCTGCATTGGCAGGCGGACTCTCAACCACTGCGCCACCAGGGAAGCCCCCTATTTTTTTATTCTAGTGATTTTCCTTACCCATCTCCATTGAGATTTTCCAGTTTTTTGGTTGAAATCATATGGAAGTTAAATTCCAGATTTCTTGATTTCTTTCTCTCATCCTCTCTCTTTCTACCTATCTTACATTAACAATTAAATTAAACTTTACAACCACATTAACTATTATATTTGTACTTAACCGTATATTTTATTGGCTTTATTCCTCATTACATTTTCTTATATAACATGTCTTCTCTTTTCTTGAGTTTATTATTCTGGCTTATTTTCTTCCTTGGCTGGAACAGATCTTCAAGTAATCTTTTTTTTTTAAATTTAATAAAGGGTATTTCTGTGTCTTTGAACATGCCTTTCTTTTGTTATCACGTGTGATAGAAATTATAATTTGGCAGCTGGTGGAATTCTCGAGTTACAATAAGATTTCCCTAGAATTTTATAAAAATTGTGCCACTGTCTTTTAGCCTAGTGTTGCAGATGTGAAGTCTGACGTCAGTCTGATTTTCTTTCCTTTTAAGCAGCCTGAATCTTCTTCCCTATCAGGAAGCCTGTAGTTGTTTCTCTTTGCTCTTGGAGTAGGAGACTGCATCTAGAATTGTGTATTCTTTCAGAATCCTGCTGCTAAGCACTCAGCAGACCCATATGATCTAAGGCCTCGATGCTTTCATCAGCTCAAGGAAATGTTCTTCTATTTCTTCCTTGATTGTTGCTTTTCCCCTTCCTTAATGATGTCATCTCCTTCCAGAACTTCATTTAGACTAATATGGGATGTTCTAGATTTCTCTGTTATATCTTGTGTCTTATTTGATTATAAATTTCTTTTTCTTTTTCTGTTTTTTTTTCTTCATTTTTGTGTGTGTGTGTGTTAATGATGTCATCTCCTTCCAGAACTTCATTTAGACTAATATGGGATGTTCTAGATTTCTCTGTTATATCTTGTGTCTTATTTGATTATAAATTTCTTTTTCTTTTTCTGTTTTTTTTTCTTCATTTTTTTGTGTGTGTGTGTGTGTGTGTGTGTGTGTGTGTGTGTGTGGCATACCAAAATGAGCTGTGGTCCTGCCCCTTTTCAGACTTTGACTTCTTCCTATATTAGGGACAAACTTCCCACTTTCGAAAGACGCCCTGGAATCGTTGCTGTTCTGTGTGGAGAAAACATGCCTAGTTCCTGATGTCCTTTCATTTGCCTCTGAGCCGATGCCTGCGACCCTCATCTGATCTTTGGTCCTCTGAGCTTGGGGTTTTCCAGGACCTTTTTCTGGAAGCCTGTGCACTTTCTTCTTAGGGGGCCTGTGCAGAATCATACATGGACTTATCAGCACTAATCACCTTTTCTTCAGCGACATCTCATCTGCTTTATATCTTCCCCATATTCTTTAAAATGTAGGCTTTATTGATGGCATCTTTCTCTGGGTCCCAGCATTGCCTCTAGTGTTTTGGTCATATAAATGTGGGGTTTTGTTTTGTTTTTGTTTTGTGTTTTGGAGGAGAAGGAAGGAGTAAATGTCTGAGCCCAGTTTTGCTATACCCCCAAATCAAAAGTCCCAGGGTGGAAACAGTAGAGGTGAGTGAAGCATCACATGCGTGGCTGGATGGAATGACCTTTCAGCTACATCTAGCTCTGGGAGGCTTGTCCCTGAAGTCTAAAGAATAAAGCAGCATAATTAAAGGTTTAAGAAACAACTTTTACATACCAGTCCAGAGAGATAGGGTTTAATTTAGCCGGGAGAACAGAGTGAGGTGAGACTTAAATGGTGAGTCACACTGAAACAACTAAAGATATAGCAGGAGAGACTAAGCTTAAATTACAGCCAAAGTGATTCAGGTTGGTCACTACAAAGACCATTTAACTCTGAAACACTTGTGTGGCATCACAGGGCATTGACTAACCAAGTTAGGAAGCCTCCTTTTCTGGTGAGTTTTCTTGGAGGGTTAAGAGCTGTTCTATTTAAGGGAAGAGGATGGGCTAAATTGTCTTCCGGTTTCCCTGACAGCCTTGGGCTATTATGATTATGATACCTTGGTGCATATGATATTAGTGTTTTCACCCAGGCTTACTGATAATTTTTATGTTTCCGCGTGAGCAGAGACTGTTTTTATCAGGAACACTTCCTCCAAATCTTTAAAACCGAATGGAGACGTCTTCCCCTAACCTGCTGAGAAGAACAAGAATTTCAGTGGCTTCCTCTCTCCTGCAGCTGGAAGCAGCGCAGCTCCCAGTGTGACTGGAGACTCGCTCCCATCCCCTGACGGTCCCCTCCCCCAGGGCAGGCTAGAGAGACCAGCCGGGAGGAGAGGGCCTGACGGTGGGGGGGGTGGGGGGGGGTGGGGGGGGCTGGGGTGGGGGCGGAGGAGTGACAGAGTGACAGGCTCCCTGTGGTAGGTCTGCGCCTTGTCACAGAGCCTCCTGGGCTCAGGTCTGAGGTGGCCACGGGAGAGCCAGTTCCAAGCTGTGTGGCTGGTGACATTTCCGGCTGGCAGTGCCCAGCCAATCAGTGACAGGTCCAGCTAGCTTGGGTGATGACACACGAAATATGATAATTTTCTGCTAAAGAGCCCTGGGAGCTGGGAGAGAAGGGTGTGTGTGTGTGTGTGTGTGTGTGTGTGTGTGTGTGTGTGTGTCTGGGAGGGGGCAGTGCAGGCAGTGGCTGTGATGAGGTGAGAGGGTGACGGTGCATTGGTTTCAGTGGTTTGCTCAGGGAGGGTGGGCTCCGAGCCTACGGCTAGAGGGACATGCCCAGAGCGGCTGTGGGAACGTCGGGGTGGCTTTTCAGCTAAGCTGCTGGTGTTGCTGCTGCTGGCCTGGAACCAGGGGAGCAGAGCCAGCGCCCTTTTGAAGCTCTGGGGCTCCTGGGGTGAAAAAGAAACTGTAAAAGAAGGAAACTGCATTTTCCTTCCTTTCAAACATAAGTGAGGTGAGGAGTTCTCGTTTCTTCTCAGGGCTACCTCTTGAAAAGCCAACACTGGAATAATAAACACCACCTGGGTGGCTGAAGTACTTAATGAATAATGTTTTTTTCCATTGGGGCAGGGGCTTGTTTTCTATCCTCAAGCCCCACCCCCAGTTTTCTACCTCCATGCTTAACCTAGTCCTGAAAAAAGAAGTAAACAAACAAAAACCCAACAACCAAACAAAACCAGCTTGTTAACAAAATCTTGAAGAAGGGCCTAAGTTTGGATCTTAGAGACTGTAAAGTTTCAGGGGGTAGTTTTGATTCCAGATACTGGTTGGAAAAAAAAAAACATGTGTTGGAACAAGATCTGGTCCTCGATTACATTATAGTTTGCAAGTAGTGCCAGAGGATTCTTTAGTTTGAGGGCATGGCAGTGCCCTGTGGTTAACTGTGAGCTGGTGGAGGCCCCCACTTCCTTCAGCTGCCCTGGCAGGCTTCCTGGTCCTTTATCAGCAGGTAGGGGTTCGTGAGGGGTGACACCCATGCTGACAAGTGTCCCTGGCATTGTCTGACCCCATGAACATGTGTGTTCAGAAGTGAAGAATGGTAGTGTTTACATAACATGCTGATTAGTCACTGAGGAACTCATCACTGCAATAAATGGGTCTAGTTTTATGCCTTGCCTTTGCTCTTTCCCTCCCTCTCTCTCCTTCTCTCTCTCTCTCTCTCTCTCTCTCTGTATATATATATATGTTTGTAAAAAGGCATTGATGAATGAAATCATCTCTGCGAGCAAGCCTGCCCTGTGGCTTTAGGCATGGGACTGGCTTCCTGCGCTTGGAGTGACAGCTATTCAGAAGTGATAATTGGTGTACTGTATCTTTAAAAGGTTAAAACCCCTTTCAAAAAAGGTCTGAACTCATAGTGGAAAAGACAGGGGAGGCAGGGGTTGGCTCTGGATTCAGAAAACAGCTGCTGATTTGATTCCGTGTCTGCGGGCTGCATTTATTCCGTGTTTCTCAGCAGCAGGAATTCAAGAGGGATGCTACTGTTTGGGTTTCTGATCGTGATTTATATTTATTCAGAGGAATAACAGAGGGTGGATCTGTTCCCGGCGCGAGCATGCTCACAACCAGCCGACTCTCCCATTATCCAACTGCCTAGTTTGGTGCTTCAATGTACATGTATATTTCGTGTACATATGTGTGTATACAAACGCGCATGCATGCCTGGATGGACATATGTGTGCACAGATTATCTTTTAAGGACAATTCTTTCAATAAGGTCTTTACCCCTTACTTGAAACAGGTGTTCAGGAAAAAAATGCACAAAATCCTGACTGACCGGAATAATTCGTGAAGAAGGGGCTGGATCCGTGGGTCAGAGAACACAGGACCAGTTTGCCATCCCAAGGCCGAAGGTAGGGGACTCTGGATTTTTATTCGGCGGAGGGATGCCTTGCGCTTTATTTTATTTATTGTGTTTTTGCCAGCGGCCGCCACGGGCAAGTGAAATAGCGAGCTGCGATTCCATGTCGTCGTGGCCTTTCTTGGGCGAGGTGTCCGGTGGCGGAGGCGCCGGGAACGGCCGGGTGGGCGGCCGCGCGGCGTGCGGTGCCCTCGGTGGCCTGAGCGGGCTCCCTGGCCCGGTGCCGGGGGGAGCGGCGGGAGCCTCAAGTGACCCCCGCGCGTCAATCACGGCGGCAGCGGCGGCTGTAACCCTCTGCGCGCCGCGCGCTCCCCACACCTCGGCAGTCCGGCGGCACCGGCGCAGTGGGGCCCCCCTCTCCTCTGAGCCCCAGCGGTCGGGCTAATGCCTCGTCCACCGCAGCACCTGCAGTTTTTTCTGCTGCCCTGGCTGCGGCTCCGGGGTTGTTCAGACCCCCCTGAGCCGCCTGTGTTGCCGAAAATGAGATCAGAGGACGCTGGGTGCCCAGACAGAGGGGAAATCTTCCTAGACCCCGCCCCCAAATGTTCCTAAAGCAAAATCACAACCTCCCCTCCTCCAAAGAAAATCAAACCAAACCCAAACTCTTACTCTGTTGGGGATTCTCGCCTTAACCCTCTCCCAGTCGTGCCCCACATTTTACCATCCTTTAAAATGAGAAACACCGCTGGTGCTGAATGGCCCCTGCTGAGACTGTACAAGCTGCCCGAGGACTCCTGAGCGTGGCCGACACCCTGAACTCGCGGAGACTCGGACCGAAGTGTTGGAGAGGCGCTGGAGGCCAGGCGTGGGTTTGGTTGACCGCGGCTGCTTTGGTTTACGTTGCAGGTCTCAGGTCGGGACTACTTCTTTGGCCTGGCCCGCCCTTGAACTTTGGGGGTCGTGGATGCCGACAGGAGGGTCTGCGGGGGTCTGGTTGCTGGGTGAGCGGTACCTTGGCCCTTTTTCTGCCGCGCATCTCAAGTTTCCGGCCACCCTTGGCATTGGAACCGCAGTAGCCGGGTGCTCGCCACCCCCCAGCTGTGTCTTGTGCTTCGGTTTTGGTTGTGTTAAAACTGGCTTGCTTTCTGGTTGTTGGGGGAGGGGAGAAGGGGGAGCCTGAGGTGTGCCCTGAATTGATCTCCACCCAGCGTTCTCCAGCCCTTGTTTGCGTGATTACGTAACTTCAGCCAATGATCAGACCGTGCGCCCCAGCAACTCCCACCGTCTCCCGTCCTCCCCGCGACTGAAGAAGTTGGGTCCTATGTTTACGATGTTTTTGTGTAACTGTGTGTATCAGCGGGGCAGGGACAGTGTGGGGAAGAGGGGGAATGATTTGAGCAATTTATGTGAAGAACATGGGGGGGCAAAGATCACGTGTCCGTTAGGGTTAGCAGTGGAATTGGCTTTGGGTTGGTGTTGATCTAAAGACCCTCCCACATCCGTTTCAGCTAGTCATTGCTTGTCTGAACTTGCATTTGGTCATGTCACCCCCCCCCCTCTGGAATCCTGGAGAAGGTTGGAATCATCCCTGCAAGACCCCTGGGTTCCTAACTAGATGCATAACACGAATCCTGAATCCAGGGTGACTGCCAGGCTCATTTGTTTCAGGTTCTAGCTGTTCTTCATCCTTCCTGCTGAGGGAAAGATTTTCTGCCACGCTGTTTCAGTTTTGCTCTGGGGTTGGGCTACACTGTGGGGCTGAAGAGTAGAAACCAGATGCTGGCTGAGCTGCTCGATTATGCTCTTTAAAGCTCTGATGACTTGCAGTTGCTGGAGTCCCTGTACATTCTTTGCATTAAATACTGTGGGTTTTTTTTTTTTTTGCAAGGTAGGAGAACAGCTGTCCCATCAAGATATCTGCAGGCAGAGGGGGAAAGGTGTCCCTGACACTCAGCTCTCTCTCCTTCCTTCCCACTCTGTTTAGCTAAGGTACCCACAGGACACAGAATTGTTGCATGGGGCCCCTTTATCACACCCCTTGGTGCCTCAGCCTAGGGCTCCTAGACAGACTTGTTAATTTAGCAGGAAGTCTGGCCCTTCAGGCTGAGGTGGTTTTACGGTCCTCCGCACCCCGTTGGGTCTGCTCTAAGGGACAGTGACAAAGTTGTGCGCTGTGGCGGTGGATGAAGATGTTCCCCAACAGCGCTATTGCTGAACTGTCTCTGACTGCTCTGTCTCAGTGGCAGTCACCCTCCTGGAGTGGAGGAGCATGTGCTGCCTTTGGGTTCTTGCCAAGTGAGCCATCGAGGCACTTGGTGTATGAAAGGTACCAGCAAGAAGAAGAGGCATTTAGTCTGAAATCCTGGCAGATCCCAGGCCCCGACTTGATGGGAGATAATGTTAAGAAAGCTGTGTGACAACTGGATAGCTTTTAACTTGTCTCTCATTTGCTCTGTGAGTTCCCTGATGCCTTTCAGGTTCTTCTCTGTTCTCCAAGCTGCCCATCAAGGAGGCCCAGACATGCTGTCCTTCCCTCTGTGTCTGGTGGAATCAAAGCATATTTACAAATCTGCAGATGCACTGGGCAAGCAGGGCAGGAAACACTGGCTACGTGAACAGGCAGCACGGTGTTTCAGAACAGACTGGGCCAACGCCCTTGACCAAGGTCGTTCTTCATCTGTAAAGTGGGTGTCACTGTCGTAGCCTTACCAAGCCCATTGACATATCTTGAGAAGTAAATGAGTTGGGCTAAAAAGTAACATGTGCTCTGTAGCTGATGGGTGTTAGAATGATACCATGACAATCTGGAAGGCACATTTATATGAGGTTATTTAGCCATCTGGGACCTAAATGGTAAAGCAAGAGAGATGCCATAAGTCCATGAGCTCAGGTCAGGTATTATGATCACTGGAAAATTTCATTGCAGGAAATTTCATACCCTTTTGCAGGACTCTTCATTTATACAAAGTTCTAAGAGGTTCAATGATTAGTTTGCCAATTATACCCAGAAAATTGGAAGAGATTGATAAAGTAGTATACAAGGGTTCTTATAGCTCTTTTGTAAAATATCACTAAGAAGTACTAGTAATGTAAGAAATAGAAACACTAAACAAGTTTAAAATAAAATTTAAAAGGCACAGGAATTCAAAGTATAGAATTTTGAGACTATTTAACATAAGTATTTAATGTGAGCAATTCAGTGAAATTTTATATATTTTGATAGGTCTTCAGAACACTGTCTTGTAGCATAATAACTGACGCTCACAGTGACCTGTATGCATCAAGAGGAGTTTAAATGGCATTTTGTGTGTCCAGCTTCAAAAGGCATGAGAATATGAAGTATACCCCAAATGACTTTTTTCACCCGAGGTTTCTGGACAGCCAAGGGCTTATTGATCAAAATTATATCATAACTATAAAGCCCCCCTTTTGAAATTAATTGAGAACTTTATGACCTTTTGCTGAAATTTGGCAGGGAACTATTATGCTAGAATTAGTAGTACTTATGTTCTAACATTTGATGTTATAGAAAATTCTAAGAAGGAGGCATGGGAGCCTCAGCCTGTCTCGCTCTGACCAGAGACACATTTAGAACCTTCCAACTTGGCAACTTTAATGCTGGAATTAATTGGAAGAGACTGGATGATGGAAAAGACGAAGCAGGAGAGGTATGTGCTTCTTATGTCAGTGTAGGGAACATGGACTCCCCACCACCAGTGTGCTGTTAAAAAACGTTCAAGGTGTCATGCAACACCCTCATGTTAAACTGTGGTGTTGACTCAATTCAGACATGCTGCTCAAAACTGGAAGGATATGTGAGTTACAACACGAGCTTTGCCTGACCCTCTGCTGATTTGCTTAGTTACAGTTTATTCCAAAACAAAGGCAACAGGAAAGACACAAGTACAGGAAAATTAATGCTGACACTTTTTAAAGAGTACTGTATATTTAATTTAATTTTTAAATTTAATGCATATGTCAAAAACGTGAAGGCCCTAATTAAAAGTAGCAGAAGACCTTTTTTTTCTCCTTAGATTCCATATAAGGAAAAAAAAAAAGGTCATGAAGAACCTAGGGGTAAGACGAGAATAAAGACACACCTACTAGAGAATGGACTTGAGGATATGGCGAGGGGGAAGGGTAAGCTGTGACAAAGTGAGAGAGTGGTATGGACATATATACACTACCAAATGTAAAATAGATAGCTAGTGGGAAGCAGCCGCATGGCACAGGGAGATCAGCTCGGTGCTTTGTGACCACCTAGAAGGGAGGGAGGGAGAAGCAAGAGGGAAGAGATATGGGAACATATGTATATGTATAACTGATTCACTTTGTTATAAAGCAGAAACTAACACACCATTGTAAAGCAATTATACTCCAATAAAGATGTTAAAAAAATAAAAAGTAGCAGAAGAGTATTGCTCGGTTTCTAGACACACATAAGTTCATCATTTTGGTAAATTATTTGAAGACCGTTTTGAACTTATTAAAAGAAACTCTCAATAACAGGCCATTGAATATGATCAGAAATGCTCAGAACTGTCCCGAGTTTCCACGTATATAAGCAAAGGGATACTGATGTAATAAGATGGATAAAACGCTATTCTCTGAAATCCCAGGGGGCTTGAAAGGCAGAGGAGGTAGGGGTTGGTGGTGGGAGGTGACTGAACCACTTTCTCCAAGGGGCTGCCCTTTTGGGAGGGTCACATTTGGGAATGTGTGCTTAGGCTATTGATCTGGTCTGTTCTTGAAAACCATGCATGCATGAGTGATTTGATTCCTCCCCTCATTACTAAGTGCTACAAAATACCAGGTGTGCCTGGCATTCTTCTGAAAAAAAAAATAAATAAATAAGTATGGAGCTTTACATCTAGATGTGCAGTAGAGATGAACTGAGAATACCCC
The DNA here is from genome assembly GCF_002837175.3 of Physeter macrocephalus. Classification (NCBI taxonomy): domain Eukaryota; kingdom Metazoa; phylum Chordata; class Mammalia; order Artiodactyla; family Physeteridae; genus Physeter; species Physeter macrocephalus. The sequence continues at coordinate 2,523,452 of NC_041216.1, forward strand.
TTAGAGTCAGCAGTGAAGCCAGGGAGAAGCATACAGAAGTCGATCTCAAGAATCATGGGAAGTCTCTGGATGTCCATGGGTCCTTGAATTGGAATTCAGGGCAAACTTAAAAAAAAAAAAAGAGTAATATACATGACTGGGATCCAAAGAAAAGCTGATAAACAAATAATACAGATGGAAAAGAATAAGACCAGTGTTGTAAATATATGACATGCTCTGCTGAGCCTCTGTCACCAAAGTTAGTCTATTCAGGAATTGCAGTCTTTGCATTAGATGCTGAAGCTATCTTAAGATCAGAGGAGGGACTTCCCTGGTGGCGCAGTGGTTAAGAATCAGCCTGCCAATGCAGAGGACATGGGTTTGAGCCCTGTGCTGGGAAGATCCAGTTGCCATAGAGCAACTAACCCCGTATGCCACAACTACTGAGCCCACGTACCACAACTACTGAAGCCCGTGTGCCTAGAGCCCATGCTCCGAAACAAGAGAAGGCACCGCAATGTGATCAGGAACAAGACAAGGTTGCCCACTCTCACCACTATTATTCAACATAGTTTTGGAAGTTTTAACCATGGCAATCAGAGAAGAAAAAGAAATAAAAGGAATCCGACTTGGAAAAGAAGAAGTAAAACTGTCACTGTTTGCAGATGACATGATACTATACATAGAAAATCCTAAAGATGCCATCAGAAAAATACTAGAGCTAATCAATGAATTTGGTAAAGTAGCAGGATACAAAATTAATGCACAGAAATCTTTTGCATTTCTATACACTAACAATGAAAAATCAGAAAGAGAAATTAAGGAAACAATCCCATTCACCATTGCAACAAAAAGAATAAAATACCTAGAAATAAACCTAC
>NC_041216.1:2524977-2525532 GCF_002837175.3 Physeter macrocephalus
GGATGGGAGAAAATATTTGCAAATGAAGCAACTGACAAAGGATTAATCTCCAAAATATACAAGTAGCTCAGGCAGCTCAATATCAAAAAAACAAACAACCCAATCCAAAAATGGGTGGAAGACCTAAATAGACATTTCTCCAAAGAAGACATACAGTTGGCCAACAAACACATCAAAGGTTGCTCAACATCACTAATCATTAGAGAAATGCAAATCAAAACCACAATGAGGTATCGCCTCACACCAGTCAGAATGGCCATCATCAAAAAATCTAGAAACAATAAATGCTGGAGAAGATGTGGAGAATAGGGAACCCTCCTGCACTCTTGGTGGGGATGTAAATTGATACAGCCACTATGGAGAACAGTATGGAGGTTCCTTAAAAACGTTAACGGTAGGGGCTTCCCTGGTGGCGCAGTGGTTGCGCGTCCGCCTGCTGATGCAGGGGAACCGGGTTCACGCCCCGGTCCGGGAAGATCCCACATGCCGCGGAGCGGCTGGGCCCGTGAGCCATGGCCGCTGAGCCTGCGCGTCCGGAGCCTGTGCTCCGCAGCG
>NC_041216.1:2525944-2550977 GCF_002837175.3 Physeter macrocephalus
AACACTATTTACAATAGCCAGGACATGGAAACAACCTAAATTTCCATCGACAGATGAATGGATAAAGAAGATGTGGCACATATATGCAATGGAATATTACTCAGCCATAAAAAGGAATGAAACTGAGTTATTTGTAATGAGGTGGATGGACCTAGAGTCTGTCATACAGAGTGAAGTAAGTGAGAAAGAGAAAAACAAATACCATATGCTAACACACATATATGGAATCTAGAAAATTGGTACTGATGAACCTAGTGGTAGAGCAGGAATAAAGATGCAGATGTAGGGAATGGACTTGAGGACACAGGGCGGGGAAGGGGAGGCTGGGACGTAGTGTATATAGCACTTACATATATACACTACCAAATGTAAAATAGATCTCTAGTGGGAAGCTGCTGTATAGCACAGGGAGATCAGCTGGGTGCTTTGTGATGACCTAGAGGCGTGGGATAGGGAGGGTGGGAGGGAGGCTCAAGAGGTAGGGGATATGGGGATATATGTTTTCATATAGCTGATTCACTTTGTTGTACATCAGAAACTAATACAATATTGTAGAGCAATTATACTCCAATAAAGATGTATTTAAAAAAATCAGAGGAGCCCTGGTAAAAATGAACAGACTTAATTTTATTAGAAGAATTCTGAAAAATCTTAGTCAAGATTCAATACAGTAGACTCTTGACATTCTTTATGGATGTATCTGAAACCCTTTACAAATTCCCAAATTTGCAAATGCAGAAAAATTTGCATAGGCTCTTGACTTCCTTCTGAATCAGGTTTCTGTCCAGAGAGGAGAGGTTTCCATAATTATTCACAGGCCACCAGTGATTTGCCTTTTCAACTTGCACTCAAGGAAGCAGTTTCACATCCAGAGTTTCTGTTTCCCTGGTGGTATGTTGGGAGGGGGAGCTTTGACAAGACTCCCTCTTTGGCTAAGTGACTTGCTCTTGTGCTGTGTAGCTTTGCTACACAGTTCACACTTGTGCTTCAGGAAAAGGAGGGTCGCCATGTGGCGTGGCTCTTAGGAGTGGTTCACAAATAACTGAAAAAAGTGAATGGTGTGTCTACAGATGCCAAGCAGCTGCTGGAACTGGTAAAAAATAATCGCACAGGCACGCAACCTCCCAAACTCCCTCCACTCCCTGGCCTTCAATATAGATTTAATACACTCTTAGAAACTTCCCCTGACTGTCAGCATATCTCATGGAGAGAACTGGGGCATCACACAGCTGAAGCGTATGGTGAAAGACAGAACAAATCTAGGCAAGAGAGACAGAATGTAGTCATTTGCTCCATGCCCTCATTTTAAAGATTTCAAAATTTGAGAAGATTCCAGGAGATTAAAAAAAAACAAAAATAAACCCCACTGTGCTTATGATTATATTTAATAAAAAGAGCCAGAGCAGAATGTACTCTGAAGGCTGGGCTTTCCTGCTCCTCATTGGAGGTGTTCTTACAAGAATCTTTCTGGAGTGATTTGGGGAGAAGCTCGTAGAATTTGAAGTGGGTTTAAGAGTTCCACCAATTACAACTGAGGAGATCATTTTTGCCAAGCCCCTAGAAGAGCTATGGCAGGAACCACAGCAATTTGATATGAGAGTTTCTTATTAAATTTTTCTTGATAAAATCCTTTTAAATAATTTTAATGAAATAGCCACTAGATACAAAAGAACATTTATATACTGTATATAAAGGTTTAAAGAATAATCATTCTTCATATTATATTATGATCAACACTCATGTCCTCACCAGTCAATTTAAGAAAAAAAATGTTACTGTTACCTTCGAAGAGTGGTACCCCTCTCCATCCCATCCCACCCCTCCCTTTTCAGGGATAATCATTTTCTGGACATGTCTGTCTCTTTTCCCCATGCTTTTCTTTATTGTCTCACCCTTTATATTTGCATCTCTAAACCACATCTTTAGTTGTACATGTTTATGAATGTCATATAAGTGGAATACTGTTTATATTCTTGTGTTCATAGTTAGCCCATGCATAGCAGAGGCTGCACTAGTTGACAAACAACTGAAATATTGAAATATTAATATTTCCATATCAGTTGGTGGTAAATTGCTGCTTACCTAACTCCTCCCCCCACCCCCCGTGCTCCCATGAAACCTATTCAAGGCCCTTCACCTTCCTAAAGGGATTACACCTGGCACGGCAGGGGGTATTGGGACCCATCTCTAGTCCTGTGGCCGGAATCCCTTCTGACTATACAATCCCTGTCCCAGCTAGTTGTTAAATGTTTCATTCCTGGATTTGTTCATATTGTTGACTGTAGCTTAAGTTTTTTTCATTTTGCTGAACTGTAATTCCATGGAATGAATACATTGTGGTTTATATATCTATTCTGCTATCAATGAACACTTAAGTCATTTCCAGTTTTTTACTCTTGTAAATGGTGCTGCTGTGAACTTTCCCCTGGTGAGCATGTATATAAGTTTACTTAGGGAATATATATAGGAGTAGAATTACTGGTCACAACTGTGGGCATCTTCAAAGCTTCTAGAATAATTCAAAATTAATTTCCATCATGTTACGTGAATTTCACCTCAATAAAAGAATTTCTTACCAATTTCTCAGCTTGTAAGTCATTTTAAAAGATGTTTTTTCTCTAGTATCCAGTTTTCATAGTTGTTTTCAGTAGACTTACCTACATACCTAGCCCACCATAGCGCTGGAAATAAAGTCTACAGGGTTTTCTTTAATACCACAGTAAACCTGAACACTTGTTAACTGTGAAAGACAATGCTGAGTCTATTGACAGAATGTGTTATATATTTGCACGTGTTTATTACAATGGTTTATTCAGTTTATTCTATGATTCGTTCCATAGATAAGATGGTATGCTCTTAGAAATGTAACTTAGGTTCCTTCCAGGCTAAGATAGAAGACAAGTTGGTGCTAGTAGATTGAGTATGAATGTTCTAAACCTGCCAGAGAGTCTGACCAGAGTAGAAATGAGCGATATTGAGTAGATAACAGATAGTTTAGCCTTTAAATGCAGAAGTACATCAACTACTAGGGATTTATTTCTTCTTTCTTGGTAACTTGGGGGAGCTGATGGGTTTTTGGTTGATTTTCAGTTCCATGCATTGGCAGTCCTGTTCCATTAGGACATTTCTCCTGGATGCATCTCTCTTCCAAACCTGAAACACAGTGAATTAGGATTAGAGACTGTCTCTTTTCCTCTTCCATTTACTAAGAGCTAGATGTCCAGAATTACTCACCTCTTCTCTTCTGGATGCCTGTTTTTTGGCCAGAGTTCTACCTTCATGCTACCCTTATCTCTCTGTTCTTAGCTTGTTATTGAATGATAGGCCTTACCACATGGAAACCAACTCTCTTTGGGCGAAAAAAAGTGCAACCATCTCGTTCTCTAAGACTGGCTCTCTCAGTTTCCAGCAAAGGACTTGGATGGCAGCTGGTATCCCCTGCTCCTCCCACTGGCTATGTGGCTGGGTTGTGCTTGGCTGAACTCAACTTCCAGGCCTTTCGGCCCAGGGATTTTGTAACTCTTTGTTGTTGTAAGGGGTTTGTCCAAGACAGTCCTGGCTGGTGACACTGATGTGCTTTACTCCTAGGCCAGCAGGAACTGCTGCTCACTTCCTGGTATGACTTCTGAGCAAAGGGCCTTCAGGATGTCATTGTCCCCTTCCCTTCCTGTGAGCCTACTAGTGATGGGGCACAGCAGATGGACATTCCGGCTGCCACAAGCCTCCTGCGGGTCCAGGGGAGGGACCCGCGCCAGTCTCATGTTCTGTCCACATTCCTGCTGCCTTCCTGCCCTGTTGATGTCTCTGTTCCCTTCTCATCCAGCCTGGGCAGGGGCACCCTGATGTGGTTGCTTTCTGACTTAGGTAGCCAGGTGAGAAAGGGGTAGGTGAAGGGTTCCTTCTCTTCCTCCATCCTTTCTAGGGTTTAAGATGGTAAGAGCTCATCTTGCTGCCACCTCAGAGCAGTGTGACATTTGCTTCCCTGTTCTCTCCCTTTCTCCCCTGCTGCAGCCCCTCACCCCTACCCCCAGCCCCAAATGTTCTGGAGAGAACAATTTAAGGGTGAGTGAAAATTTTTTCTTGGACAGAGACAAATTATCTCCCACCTTCCTAAGGCCAAGTAAATCTTGGAACGGTGCTTCCCCTTTTTCTTCTAATAGATGCATAGTTTCTACCTGGGAGGCAGAAGCCACAGAAGAGCCCAAGGAGAGCCTTGTGGGCTTGCCAGCCTTCTCTGTGGGTCACTGGCCAGTTTTTCAGAACATCTGCCCCTCTGAGGTCAGCTGTGAATTAGTCTGCCTGGGTATCTGATCACTTCCACTAATTTGTAATGGCAGCGCTGGAAATGCTCGGAGCTCAGCAGCCTGCCACAAGGCTCAGATTGGAAAGGGAGAGAGAGCCTGAAAGCCTTCAGGAGAGAGAGGAAGGAAGGAAAGAAGGGAGGATGGAAAGAAGGAAGGAAGGAGGGAGGGAGGGAGGGAAGAGGGAAAGAAAGAAAAGGAAAAGAAAAGAAAAGAAGGAAGCAAAGAAAGCAGAACATATACTCTCTCACTCCTAGCACCTCAGGGTGAGGGCACTGCATCACATCAGATCTCTTGTTTTAAATTGAGTATAATATAATAAAACTCACACTTTTAAGTGTACAATTCAGTGAGCTTTGACAAATCTCTAAACACCCATGTAGCCACATCACAATTAAGATATAGAACATTTTCGTCATCCCCCCAAAATTTCCTTGGACCCCTTTGCATTCATTTCTCCCCTCCCACTCTCTTCCCTTGGCAACCACTGATCTGGTTTCTGAAACTGGAATTTGCCTTTTCTAGAACTCCGTATAGACGGAATCATAAAACAGGTACTTTTTTTTGCTCCTGACTTTGTACCCTGAGCCCAGTGCTTTGAGATTCATTCACACTGGGAGCATCAGCTGTTCATCCTTTGTGCGGCTGAGTAGTATTCCGTTGTACAGACGTACTGCAAGTTGCATTTGTCTCTTGATAGAAATTCAGGTTGTTTCCAGTTTTTGGCTATTGTAAAAAAAAGCTGCCGTGAGCAATCACAATCTTTGTGTGTACATATATTTTCATTTCTCTTGGGTGAATACCTAATCAAGTTTCTTTTCTTCTTTATCTCTCCAGCAATTGGAAGGTTCATTTTATCTGCCTTTGTGACTGTCAGGCTGTCACCAGGTGGCTCCTTCCATTTTCCTTCTTATGAGTGAGCCTCAAATAATAATGGGATTTTGGACACCATCACCTGTGCTCGTCTTTAGTATATCCTGTAGACATTCTATTCTAATGGTCTGTTGACACCCTTACTAGACTAGAAACAATATGGCATAGGAATTGAGAGCATGGACATTGGAGCCAGACTGCCAGGTTCATATTCCAGGATTCATATTTCACTCTGTCACATATTAACTGCATGACCTTGGACAAATGACTTAACCTCTGTGTGCCTCAGTTTCCTCATCTGCAAAGTGGGATAATAAGAGTACTAACCGAATGGGGCTATGAAATATCGATCAGATGATAGATGATAGATAGATTGATAGATAGATAGATAGATAGATAGATATGCTTAGCCCCAAATAAATACTGTGTTGTTGAATGGCTCAACAAAAAGGGATCTCAGGATCTGGGATGCACATGGTCAGATCTCCTTTTCTCAGTTCATGGTGAGATTGGAATAGTCTCCGTCAAGCTCTGTTGCCTGGCACCCTGGCATCCAAGCTCCCATTGGACCGCAAACACTACCTCTACACTGGGTGGACAGCACTTTTTTCCCTTGTCACCCAACCAGCTCTTTCACCAACTGGGATGCTAGCTGCCCCACTTTACTCCTTGAATTGGAGCTCTGTTCATTTCTCCCAAGTGTTTATTACAGAAAAACACGACTACAAGTTGCAGAGGATCCAACTTGTTTGCTTTGTCCCAGTTCCTTGTCTGGGTTCTGGGTCCAGACGCATAAATAAGGTAGGAAGCAAGGCCTGGAAAGTTCCCTGCCACACTCTGAAATCCCCACATCCAGATTTGCATGCATCTTCAGGTATCACAGGGTTTGAAGCTCTATGTTGATTAATGGTATGGCGGGGGCGGGGGGGGGGGCGCCCACAGGCCCAGAACTATTTGTCCTATAACTCTATCAAGGATGTCACTGTCCAGGCAGCCTCCATGGGAGCCAGGGCTGTGGGTTCCCATCCCCAGCTCCTGTCACCTCTGTAAGCCAAGGACTGAGGCTCCCTTTGGAGTGTGACTGTGACTCTCTTATTAGGATGGGGGATATGAGGCCATTGAGTGCATAATTGGAAATGAGGATTCAGCTTCACAGCCCTACATCCAGAGAAACTCTTTCTGGGTCTGACCTTTTTTTCTCTCCAAGAATAAGATGACTCAGGGCCAGGATGATCAAACAACTAGAGAAATCAAAATGTGGGCTTGATCCTTGATCCTTGCCAAAGTGAAGTATCTGAACCAAAGTTTCCTATGAAAAGAATAAAGCTGCCAAAGTATGATCCTCTGTGGGTCTGTGGGGAGAACTCTGAGTGGTATGATGTGTTAACCACCTTGGTCGGGACACTCTGTGTAAAACATGGTATTTTATTAAACGTTTCCCTGAGTAATCTCAGTTAATTCACTCCGATGAGTAGAAGATGACCATTTTCCCTATAGCAGTGCTTCCCATCCTAGGGGATTCTGACTTTATTGATCTGGGGTGAGTGCTGGGCATTTGGACTTTTAAACACTCCTGAGGTGATTTTAAAGTGCAGCCAAGGCCAGGGAACTGTTTTACAAACTAGGGACTTGAGCCTCCAGAGGTCAAAGTCACTGGCCCAGGGTCACACAGCTGTGCCTGGAGTTGCAGGATGGGAGCACAGGTGTGTGTGATTGCACCGCTTGGGCCTGAACTCCCTACTCTGGTGCTGATCAGAAAACTGTCAGCACTGTGGCTCCCAGGTGCTGGGCAGGAAACCATCAGTAGGGATACAAAGATACTGATGACTTTCCCAGTGCTTCCTTACTGACCCAACACTCTTTAGAGTCTGAGCACGTGTGTGCTCCAAGTCTGAAAGGCTCCCGGGACAGAAAGCCGTCGGCCTCGACTCCAGGCCAGCCCAGGAGAGGAACACGCCACGTGCCCTTCCACTCTTGGTCTTTGCTTAGTTTGCACCTGTGTCCAAGAAAACAAGGATGGATGTTTCTCGATTTCTTATCTGGTGTGACCCCATAGCCAGGCATAAATGTCTGGGTCCTTCCTGAGCAGAGCCAGATAGGAGACAAGTCAGGTAAGTAGAGGTTTTTTCCATCCCTCTCCGCCAATAATACCTGCATCAGTGGGACTCCCAAGGACTGAGTGCTTGCTGTATGCATCAGGCATTGCTCTAAGGGCCTTACACAAATTACCTCATTTTATCCTCACTGGAATTCTTGTGAAGGAAGTACTGTTATTACTCAGATTGGAAAACTGAGGCAGTCATAAGAGTAATCCTAGGCAGTCTGACTCTGGGGCTCAACTCTTAATCATCAAACTACATTGCCTACCATGGATCCTGTCTTGCCTTGTTCTTTAATTATTTCAGCAATATCATCTGCTCCACAACCTGATCATAAACTTCTAGCATGGAAGACATTTCTCCATTTCACCTTTTCTGGCACAGAGCTGGATGTATAGCAGGCATTCAGTAAATACTAGTTGGTTGATTTATTTTATTTCAATGGATTTTATTTCCGAGGATGCCACAATATCACATACTATGATAATAATAAACATGTCCTAGGAATGTAATACAGGTTCCCTAGAAGTTTCCTATTTCTTGACTTTTAAGTATTTTGGAATACTCTAAGTACTTTCTTAATAATTGCATATCACATTCAGTATTCGTAGCAGGACTAAATTCATGCCCTTATCATTTTCCAAGAAGAGCACTTCTGTGTAACTACAGCAGCCTTGATATCTTCTTTTGTAGGATTATTTTCTGGAACAAAAATGATCCTAAGTGGTAACTATCCCTGCACCCTCCAGCCTCCTGGAATGAAGTTGGTTGTTTGGGGGGGGTCTTCCGGGGGGGCCACACCGTGCTCTGTCCCGCTTTAGTAGCAAACATTGTTGGTGCTCTGGTCAGATACCCTGGGATCACTTTGATTAGTTCTGTGCGCCCACCCCGAAGCTTCTGTGGCCTTTGCCCCTTCAAAGGATTGGCCTGTCAAGAGGGCTGGTGTCACAGTAGCCAGTGTTAACTGGTGTGGGAACGTGAAACTCAGCTGCCTCGCCTTGGGGGAGGAGGGAACAGACTTGGGAGGAGGTACAGTTTGGACTCCAGAAGTCTCCTGGGGTCGCGCTGGGGCTCCACCTGAGGTCACAGCCTGGCCTGATTCCTCCCCTCCTCTGTGCTGCTCCCCCTCTCCTTTCCTGATCCCCCCACCCCGGAAGCATTTCAGTAATGAATCACCTGCCCAGGGATCCTTGTTTTACTCTAGGGGAACATGTCCTAAGGCCAGGGCATGTGGGTTAGATGTCATTTAGACCAGAAGAATACCTCTAAGTCTCTATTTTAAGCTTTCATGTTAGTGCCCTGCATTCGCCCTAACCACCTCCCTAAACCTGGGACCCCACCATCTCAGGGGCGCCCACCCATCTCCTCCTCATCAGGGACTAAATAAGGTAGGAAGCAAGGCCTGGAAAGTTCCCTGCCACACTCTGAAATCCCCACATCCAGATTTGCATGCATCTTCAGGTATCACAGGGTTTGAAGCTCTATGTTGATTAATGGTATGGCGGGGGCGGGGGGGGGGGCGCCCACAGGCCCAGAACTATTTGTCCTATAACTCTATCAAGGATGTCACTGTCCAGGCAGCCTCCATGGGAGCCAGGGCTGTGGGTTCCCATCCCCAGCTCCTGTCACCTCTGTAAGCCAAGGACTGAGGCTCCCTTTGGAGTGTGACTGTGACTCTCTTATTAGGATGGGGGATATGAGGCCATTGAGTGCATAATTGGAAATGAGGATTCAGCTTCACAGCCCTACATCCAGAGAAACTCTTTCTGGGTCTGACCTTTTTTTCTCTCCAAGAATAAGATGACTCAGGGCCAGGATGATCAAACAACTAGAGAAATCAAAATGTGGGCTTGATCCTTGATCCTTGCCAAAGTGAAGTATCTGAACCAAAGTTTCCTATGAAAAGAATAAAGCTGCCAAAGTATGATCCTCTGTGGGTCTGTGGGGAGAACTCTGAGTGGTATGATGTGTTAACCACCTTGGTCGGGACACTCTGTGTAAAACATGGTATTTTATTAAACGTTTCCCTGAGTAATCTCAGTTAATTCACTCCGATGAGTAGAAGATGACCATTTTCCCTATAGCAGTGCTTCCCATCCTAGGGGATTCTGACTTTATTGATCTGGGGTGAGTGCTGGGCATTTGGACTTTTAAACACTCCTGAGGTGATTTTAAAGTGCAGCCAAGGCCAGGGAACTGTTTTACAAACTAGGGACTTGAGCCTCCAGAGGTCAAAGTCACTGGCCCAGGGTCACACAGCTGTGCCTGGAGTTGCAGGATGGGAGCACAGGTGTGTGTGATTGCACCGCTTGGGCCTGAACTCCCTACTCTGGTGCTGATCAGAAAACTGTCAGCACTGTGGCTCCCAGGTGCTGGGCAGGAAACCATCAGTAGGGATACAAAGATACTGTTGACTTTCCCAGTGCTTCCTTACTGACCCAACACTCTTTAGAGTCTGAGCACGTGTGTGCTCCAAGTCTGAAAGGCTCCCGGGACAGAAAGCCGTCGGCCTCGACTCCAGGCCAGCCCAGGAGAGGAACACGCCACGTGCCCTTCCACTCTTGGTCTTTGCTTAGTTTGCACCTGTGTCCAAGAAAACAAGGATGGATGTTTCTCGATTTCTTATCTGGTGTGACCCCATAGCCAGGCATAAATGTCTGGGTCCTTCCTGAGCAGAGCCAGATAGGAGACAAGTCAGGTAAGTAGAGGTTTTTTCCATCCCTCTCCGCCAATAATACCTGCATCAGTGGGACTCCCAAGGACTGAGTGCTTGCTGTATGCATCAGGCATTGCTCTAAGGGCCTTACACAAATTACCTCATTTTATCCTCACTGGAATTCTTGTGAAGGAAGTACTGTTATTACTCAGATTGGAAAACTGAGGCAGTCATAAGAGTAATCCTAGGCAGTCTGACTCTGGGGCTCAACTCTTAATCATCAAACTACATTGCCTACCATGGATCCTGTCTTGCCTTGTTCTTTAATTATTTCAGCAATATCATCTGCTCCGCAACCTGATCATAAACTTCTAGCATGGAAGACATTTCTCCATTTCACCTTTTCTGGCACAGAGCTGGATGTATAGCAGGCATTCAGTAAATACTAGTTGGTTGATTTATTTTATTTCAATGGATTTTATTTCCGAGGATGCCACAATATCACATACTATGATAATAATAAACATGTCCTAGGAATGTAATACAGGTTCCCTAGAAGTTTCCTATTTCTTGACTTTTAAGTATTTTGGAATACTCTAAGTACTTTCTTAATAATTGCATATCACATTCAGTATTCGTAGCAGGACTAAATTCATGCCCTTATCATTTTCCAAGAAGAGCACTTCTGTGTAACTACAGCAGCCTTGATATCTTCTTTTGTAGGATTATTTTCTGGAACAAAAATGATCCTAAGTGGTAACTATCCCTGCACCCTCCAGCCTCCTGGAATGAAGTTGGTTGTTTGGGGGGGGTCTTCCGGGGGGGCCACACCGTGCTCTGTCCCGCTTTAGTAGCAAACATTGTTGGTGCTCTGGTCAGATACCCTGGGATCACTTTGATTAGTTCTGTGCGCCCACCCCGAAGCTTCTGTGGCCTTTGCCCCTTCAAAGGATTGGCCTGTCAAGAGGGCTGGTGTCACAGTAGCCAGTGTTAACTGGTGTGGGAATGTGAAACTCAGCTGCCTCGCCTTGGGGGAGGAGGGAACAGACTTGGGAGGAGGTACAGTTTGGACTCCAGAAGTCTCCTGGGGTCGCGCTGGGGCTCCACCTGAGGTCACAGCCTGGCCTGATTCCTCCCCTCCTCTGTGCTGCTCCCCCTCTCCTTTCCTGATCCCCCCACCCCGGAAGCATTTCAGTAATGAATCACCTGCCCAGGGATCCTTGTTTTACTCTAGGGGAACATGTCCTAAGGCCAGGGCATGTGGGTTAGATGTCATTTAGACCAGAAAAATACCTCTAAGTCTCTATTTTAAGCTTTCATGTTAGTGCCCTGCATTCGCCCTAACCACCTCCCTAAACCTGGGACCCCACCATCTCAGGGGCGCCCACCCATCTCCTCCTCATCAGGGACTCATTCCATCAATAGCTTCTGCCTGCAGCCCACTCCCTTTCCAGCTCCCCCTCTCACTTCTTATTAACCAAACTGTCTCTACTCTCTGTTTCTATTTCAGTCATTCAATATTCAACAGGTATTTCTTGAGTCCCTGTTCTGTGCCAAACATCCTGCTAAGTGTAGGGGGCGTACAGCTGGGCAGAAAACAGACAAAGTACTTGTCCTAACAGACCTTACCCTTCTAGGGAGGGAGGAAGACAGCAAGCAAGTCAACAAATCAATAAGCAGGATAGTCACACATTAAGATGAAGGATGGGAGGGAGATGCTAGTGGTGTGAAGGAGGATAAGTTTGGGGGCAGCTGCCAGAGGTCTAAGTGCCTGTCTCACCTCCCGCTCACGCTTCAGGCTTTGCGTGAACCACACCCACTCCTCATCAGAACATCTCTGACCTGCACATCCATCAAGGCCGGTGGAGGTCAGACTTCATCTTTCTCGCCCTCTGGGCAGCATTTTATTAAGTTTAATTAAAACTCTGAATCTTCTTTTCTGCCCTCGGCTTCTGAGCCACTACCCCCTCCTGGTTTTCTTCCCACTTCCCTGGCTTATTCTGCCTGGTCTCCTTTGCCGCTTTTTCCACCCCCTCTACTTGGCCATTAAGGGTCAGAGTGGCCCCAGGACCCTGTTCTTCCTGTGGACTCTCGCCTGGTTTCAGTTTCCGTGCATCTCGTCTGGACCGCTCTTTGGAACACCCGACTGTAAATGCAACCGTCTTCTCGGCATCTTCGCCGGGTGACCCCCCGCCGTGTGCACAACTTGGCTCAATATCTGCTCACACCCGCTCCCCACCAGTCCCTCCCCTCAGCCTTTGAGTCTCTCCTCTGACATCCCCTGTCTCAGGAAGGGGCACCCCTGTCTCCGCAGCTCCTTGACCAGAAACCAGACTTCATCCTCTCCTCTCTACCACCCGTCACACCTAATCTATCACCACGTCCTCTGCATTCCTCTTCCTTAAGGCTGTGGGTTTGAATCCAACCACTAGTCCAGTCTGAGTTCCACTCCCTTGTCCAGGCTTGGCTGTGGCAAAAGCTTCCTAACTGGTCCCCCCCAAGCCCTGCCTTGACCCTTCCAGGCTGTTCTTTGCACAGGCCCTGATCATGTCTGTGGTTTCTTGCCGAATGAAAGATGACAGAAAATTCTTAACACGGGCTGCATGGTCCTAGAAGATGGATCCCTGACTGCTTCCCTAGCCTCAGCACTGTCCCTCCCTCCCCGCACCCCAGCCTTCCTAACCAGCATGTCCTTTTCCAGTTATGAGCTTTGCACGTGCATCTCCCTCTCCCTGGATAACGTTTCAGGGAGGCCCTCTGTGGCCAGGCCCACATGGTGTATGAAGGAGCTGCTTTCTTTATCCCTGAAGTGTTGTGATCACCATGGAGATGAGGGGTGGGGGAGATGGCCACTGTCTATCTAGTCCATTTCTGAGGAAATCGGAAGAAATCTAGGCTGTGGCATGCATTGGGTGGGGAAGGGGCTCGGAGAGGGAGGGAGGGAGTGGGAGAAATCTACCACAGGGGCAGGCAGGAAGGAGGTACATTGTCTGTAGAGAATTTAAAAGCAATAATAAAACCCATTAAAAGTCTGTTTGGTTTTTACTCTCACCATGCACCAGAAATTCCAAAAAGGGCTGATGATAAAATACTCTTCCCCACAGAGGAGGGCTGCTCTCCTCTTCCCTCAGGTGGATCTAGGAATAAGTCTAGGGACTCCACCAAGAACTAATAGCAATAACCATCATTTACTGACCAGCATGTGCCAGGCACCTTGTTAGATGTGGGAGGATTCTTATGACCCTGGCTCCTCGCAGCAGCCGGATAGGACAGGCATGATTGTATCCACTTTAAAGGTGGGCAAACCGAGACCAAAGAGGCAAAGTCGGCACAGGCCCATCTTGAGCTGCTGGCGGGGAAGCCGTGAGCGGAGGCAGTTGGTCCTGAAGCAGGCGGCTGTCTCTGGCTTGATGCAAAACGGGCTTTCTGATCTGGTTCTGTTATTTCTCCTCAAGGGCCTCACAAGGCCTGTGCTTCCAAGGAATCTGCTGTAGGGAAGGGCTATGTAATTCCAAACTAACCCCAAAACACTCCTGACATGATCTGGCCTTGCCAGTACACCAAGGTTCTGCTGACGGGGGAGAGGACCGTGGCCTAGAAGCTTTCTGGTGCAGGGACAAGACCCTAGATTTGGAGAAATTCAAGCTGGATTCGAATCCTGGTCCTACTGCTTAATGGGACCTTGGGAAGACTGTTCTCAGAGCCTCAGTTTCCTCATCTGTAAAATGGGGATAATAATAGAACTTACTTCATAGAGCTGTTGGGAGAGCTAAATGATGCAATGAGGGTGAAGCCTTTATCACTGCACTCATTAAATATTAGATTCTATAGTGTCTGTCAAGCTCAGGGCAGAGTAAATGATGTGTAAGGGACATGGGACAAACATGGTTTCCTTCCACACAAAAGTCATCAGGGGAGTGTCAACATTAATATTCTTAGAGAGACACCCCACTCTTCAGTGGGGTCATGAAACAGGCAGGAGGGCACTAAAAACGCCCGAAGGTGCACAAACCCCATCAAATGGGAAACCAGATTTCTGGTTGAAGCAGTTTCCTGGTGGAGAGAGGGCCTTTCTTCAGGAACAATCAGTAAATGGATATGTTCCCTGAACATAACACCTTGCTAAAAAAGGAGCTCATTGATACAGTTCAAGACATCACAGCAGAGGTTTGATTTTTCACAGTTTTTATTTTTATCGCTTCATCAGTGATACAAGGAAAGATACAAGATGGCAGGAGCTGTGTGCTCACCGTCCCCGTCTTGAGGGGGCCTCCGCGGCAAGGACACTGGCCCGTGGGATTGCACCGTGCTGCCTCTGTGCAAAGAGAGCGTGGCTAGCTGCTGTATTAATTAAGCAGTGGGTTTTTAATGCTGGTTGAATGAATAGATCTGGCCTGTCTTCCAGTCTGGGAACCAGGGCTTTTAGATTTTATGTTATTTCGCCCAAACAATCAATTCTTACAGCAGTCCAGTGAGAAAACAAAGCCTCCGTTTGCTTCAGCTGGAAGGCAGTTTCATTTGTGTCTCTTTCTACCTGTGGAGACTGTTACTTGCAGAGAGTCAGATGTAGATATGGCTCTGTGCAAACCTGCTGATGGCAGTCCAGTGCCTTTGTAAATTCTTAGAATTGTCCTGTTCTTTCTCCTGTGTTATCTCCAGCATGCAGAGCTGTGTGTGTGTGTGTGTGTGTGTGTGTGTGTGTGTGTGTGTGTGTGTGTATGCACGTGAGCAAGCGGGCCTGATTGTGTGGGCAGGCTGACCTGAAGACATAGGTCAGCCCTGAGGCCCTGAGGATCCTCCTCTGAGCCAGGACAGGGAAGTGGGAGAGAACGTCAGAAACCCTTGTGAACAGGGGTTCTGAGCCTTTGCTCTAGGCCATGGAAAGGCACTAAGTTGAGATGATGTACAAGGCGATGCTTTTTGCTGATGCGGTGTCAGCAGTTCTTCTGGGGTTGGATTCCAAATCACTCCTTCCTCTCCCTCACCCTGCTCCACCCCACCCCACCACAGAGGAAGACTGTCTGGGAAGGAGAGGCCTTTCTTTCTGTCCTCTTGGCTTTGTATCCATCAATACTGGCTCACGGGAAACCAAGTTTTTCTTTCTTATGTTGGATAGAAAGAGCCTGAATTAGTTTTGTATCCATACAGTGAAAACTTTGACTCCAGCGTGCACCAAGAAGGAAACAAAAAAACACAAAACCAAAGATGAGACCAAAGTTTCCTGGCCCCGGGATGCTGGGAGGCTGAATGACTGCTTTATCCTGTACAGTAGTAGAGCCATATAAGAACAAAATGGTGCCAGTGCTGATGGAGGCACTCAGGCTCTGTCCTTCTCCCGGGACCATGCCCTTTCCCCAGCCCCTGCCCCTTCCCAGCCTCTGTGTCCTTCTCCCCACACAGAAGTAGCTCATTCAAAGAATCACCTCTCCGTAAGAGTGTGGGCCTCGCCCACGAACATACTGTCCTGGGGGTTGGGCCTGACAAAGATTCTGTCCATGACCAAACTTTAGGCAGGCTCTTCTGAGCTCTTTTTCAATTAGTTTTTGACTTTTGAGCCTCTGTGTGTTTCTGCATTGTCCAGTTTTAGCAAGAATCCTGCTAAGTTGGTTTAGTCAGAATCCCCCATCCTTCATATCTGACCACCCTCAATATCTGATCAGGTTCCTCATCCTCCCTCCTCCCCCATAGGTGACGCCTCATTACCCTGGGCTGCCTTCAGCAAGAACTCTGTTAGGTCGGCTTAGCCAGGACCCCCCCCCCGACCCCTGACCCCTGATGTCACCTCTCAGTAATTTTCCGTCCTCTGACCCCCACCCTGCTCCTTGGTTATAAACTCCCCCTTTTCCTTATTGTACTGGGAGTTGAGCCCCATCTCTCTCCTCCACTGCAAAACCCCATGGCAGTGGTCCCTATACCTATCGTGATGGCCCCCCAAATAAAGTCTGCCTTACATGCTTTAACAGGTGTCATTGAATAATTTTTCTTCAACAGGTCCTACAAGGGTGCTGTCAGGATCCTCTGCCATGGCGGGGCCACCTCTTCTTGAAGACCATGTGAGGGGCCTTAGACATGAGAGTAGGATGTAATTAAAAGGCCTGACTTTTTGAGGGGCTATTCAGGGGACTTGGAAGTGAGATGCACCTCACAGACTTGAGGGGAACTTCAGGTGTGGCAGAATAGAGATCAGAGAAACAGTGGGCCAACTGGCACCATTACCTCCACAGACAGATAGGAAAGGCTGTGTCTCTGGAGGTAACCCAAGCTCACAGTGATTAAGGAAAGATGAGATAATTCAGCATTAACTTCAGAAGAAAAGGAATCTTCATAAACTGGTTGCACCCCAGGTCTTTCACTCATCCATTTTAATCCTGAGGCTTTTTAAAAATAAAAGCTAACATTTATTGAGAGTTTACTTTGAGATGGGCATTGTTCTTATCCCCATTTTACAGGAAAAAGTGCTACACAGAGAGGTTGAAGGATTGGCCAGATGTCACGCAGTTAGCATGTGGCAGAGCTGGAATTTACCCAGGAAGCCTGGTTCCAGAGCAAGCCCCGCTCTTTCACCACACCTTATTTTTAAATATGTTAAAATACATATAGAAAGCAACTTTTGTCATTCAGTGTATAATGAATTATATATAATAGCCAATTAATGTTCATTGGGGCAGTACTGTGATTAGCGGTATGCTGTATATTATTTTAACAGTTGAGGGTGCATTTTGACCAAGTCTTTCCTTTGGAATCTTGCCTGCTGCTCTTCTTGACTTCTGGAAAGATCATTCCAGAGTTGGGGGCAGTTTTCTAAGGATCTGCTACAGCAAAAAAGGTTCTACTTTGCCTTTTTTTGTCCTTCTCACTTTGTCCAAACCCAGTCTATCTTTAAGCTTCTTCCTTGCCCCCGGCATTTCCATTTTTCTGTCTACCATGTTCTCATTCTCCTAATCTAAGACAAATACATGTTTATCCGTCACCTGCAGTGTCACTGGAGGATGGTCATAGCCATGCCCTGTCCTGCCGTCTGACTTTCTATGCCCAGGACCTCCTCAGCCTTGGCTTCCACTCCCTCCTTACCATTAGCCGGAATGGCCTCGCCTTGAGGCCACTGGCTGCTCATGGGGCCCCGGAGAGATGGGGGGATCAGCTGCCACACTCGAACTGGCTGGCACCTTCAGAATCCCAGGACAGAGTCATTTGTCAGTGGGAAAGGATAGCATCCCTTAGCCCAGTTTGTAAACCACCAAGAACCACTTTGTTATTCTCTCCATTTCTATATCCCAGATCGAAAGATTCTTATCCAGGTACACCTCTAAACCAATCAAAATCTTTGTCATTAAAAAATGTATTTTTTAATTTAATCAGAGATGTGCCTTTCTGCCGGTCAGCACTGCTGATTGGCCTGAGCTGGCCTGCACTAGCACACTGGGGGTGCCAACAGTCCAGCCCTGCTTTTTGGTTCACCTGAGCATCTTCATTACAGGCAAAATTTGGGTCATTTGAAATATTCAGCATAACCATTGGACCCTACAGATCTGAATAGTGTGGGAACTATGCTAATAAAAGGGGGTAGAACGAAGGTTTGGACCAGATGTGGAATGTGTGTGGGGAGAGTAAGAGAAGATGGGAGGAAACTGGGGTGTGGAGGAGAAAGGGTCAGAGTCCCAGGAGCATCCTTTCCATGGCTTAGAGCTGGAGACAGAAGAGCCTGCAAGGGAGGGGCCTAGGGGGGGACCCTGTGCTTCTTTCCCACATGAATGGGTTGAAACTGTCTGTCCTTTCATAAAAGTATCCACTTGTCCAATGTTCGGCTTGGCTAATTACTCACTTGCTGTGCTTCCAGATCTGACCACTCTCAAACTTGTTCTGGGCTTTTCTTTTTGTCCTGACTTGCTGGTGCAAGCTTAGTTTCTGCATCTGCAAAGTGGCTGGCCTGGGTGCCCTCCGAGCGTGCTCCCGAGAGCGTGTTTTTCAGATTGCTTAGGGAGGATTGCTTGTTTGTTAAATATAGATGGCATCTGACAATTTGTTTTCAAATAGACACACTTGGGACCTTCCAGCCAACATGCAGAGGAATCAGGGGGCCGGCAGAGAGCAATGTCAGGTCCAGGACGTGGTTCTCAGTGACCTTGAAGCGCTCATCCTCAATCAGCACGATGTTTGGGAACGTTGTGCTGGAGTGTGTTAATGCCAGCCTGGCTAGCGCTCGTTTTGCACTTTTGAATAAACATCTTGGTGTAGCTGGCGTTTGGGGAATGGGAATGTTTGAATGTTTGCCATTTTTAGATGCTGGAAGGGAAGGAGAAAAAGCAAGTGGCATGATCCTTGGTGTCGTTGTTCAAGACAATACAAACAATATGGGCTAAATGCTGAAGGAGGGCTGAGAAGCCCCATTTGCTGCGTGCCCTTGTATCAGGAACTAAATTAGATAGTAAATGTGAGCACTAATCTATAAGGCAAGCTAGGAATGGAGTAATGTGAGAGTGCAGGCTGTGTTTCCACGTTGCTGGGTGCGAATCCTGGTTCTTCCACTTACTAGCTGGGTAATCTTGGTCCTCAGTCTCCTCATCTGTAAAATGGGGATAAGGATAGTACTGTGGCATGGTGTGGTTAGGAAGATTAAATGAGTTCATATGTGTAAAGTGCTTTGAATAGTGCCCGGCACTTAGAAACTGCTACATAAGATTTATTAATTATGTAAACGGTACCTGGAGCTCTGAGAAGCGAAGTAACTTGTCCGAGACCCCTGAGCTAGTAAATAGTGGAGTTGGGATTCGAACCCTGTGCTCTCTGGCTCTAGAGCAGGGTTTCTCAACCTCGGCACTGTTGACATTTTTGACCAGATAGTCCTTCGTTTTGTGGGCTGGCCTATGTATCGTAGGGTATCTAGCAGCATCTCTGGCCTTTGCCCACTAAATGCCAGTAGCAAGAGCCCATCCCCGGTTGTGACAACCAGAAATGTCTCCACATATTGCCAAATGTCCCCTGGGGTGGGGAGCAAAATCACTCCTGGCTGAGAAGCACTGGGTGAGAGGGTCTAACACCCTGGAGGGAACAGCAGGCTGATTTCTCAGTTCCAAGGTTAAAAGCCCAATTCCCAGTTTTCACCTTTTTTCTTTATAGACCAGTGACCAGAGAAGGCTGGGACCCTGGTGGCTGGTATCTACATACACTGCAGCGGAGAAGCCCCTGCATCCAGGCCCAGGCCAGCAGCTTCTCAGGCATGTTTTTGAGACGTTTTCTTTTCTTCCGTTGGCTAGGCATGTTTTCACCAGACCACAGGGCAGGCTGAGCTGTGTGGCTGGTTTGAACTGCTCTCTGCGGCTGTCAGTGCCAGTGTCTGTGCAGCCAGACCGACCCGGGCAGGCATTCCTTGGAAGCACAGCTGGTGGGTTTAATTGGTGTCAGCGTGAAGGGTCCCAGAGCGGAAGGGGTCAGCGGACAAGAGGAGAACTGACATTCCTCGTTGCCGCATCTTGATGCCACCTCATTCAGTTCCTGTTCTCATTTACTTATTTGTGTGTCGTTTTCTGCACCTTCTACCCTTCTCTGCGCTCTCTTTCAGTTTCACAGACTTTACCGTGTGGCAGAGATGGGCTGTGGTTCAGAGTGTCAGATGTGGGATGTGAGCAGGGCTGATGCTTTCTTGGCACCCAGCTGCCAGCTCTGCTCTCTACGCCTCATTTGTAAAGAACTATGTTGTTGGCCAGCCACTCAGGGTCTCTGACCAGCTTCTTAGAAAACTCTCAAGAGTTAGCAGCATGTGTGGCTCTTGGAGTGGGGGGAGGCTGGGGAGCGGGGAGGGCAGAGAGGGAATAGATAGATTTTTTTTTTTTTAAAGTAAAACTCTAGTGTTTGGGCCACTTAAAGAGAACTACGCTGGGTCCTATTCCAATATTTGTTATTGCTCTGCTCTCTACGCCTCATTTGTAAAGAACTATGTTGTTGGCCAGCCACTCAGGGTCTCTGACCAGCTTCTTAGAAAACTCTCAGAGTTAGCAGCATGTGTGGCTCTTGGAGTGGGGGGAGGCTGGGGAGCGGGGAGGGCAGAGAGGGAATAGATAGATTTTTTTTTTTTAAAGTAAAGCTTTAGTGTTTGGGCCACTTAAAGAGAGCTACGCTGGGTCCTATTCCAATATTTGTTATTGTAGGTTGACGCTTTTACATCAGTATTCACAGCTTGGGTGTCCAGCATTTTTCATTCTGGTCCAGATCTTGCTCACCCCTCGTTTTGATGCAAGCTTTCTTCCCAGCCTGCTCTACCCCTGTTCAACGGAAGGATGATATTTGCCTCTGTGTTGAATTGTGGTTGGGAAACAGGCAGTTCTCAAGCGCTGATAGGTCTGGAGGTGCCATTCCCATGAAAATCTGTCACTGACACTTGTTTCCTGTGAGTTTGACTCCTCTTTTCCCATCGGAAGGCCTTGCTTTTTACAAGCTAAAAAATCAGGATGCGGGGAGACGTCACCATGGGCGGGGGGGGGGACTGTGGAAGATGGCTCCTCAGTAGGCACAATTAACCCCTGCTCTTCTCTGGAGAGCTGCCTCTTGAGTGAGCTTGTATGCTAAACCAGCCCACAGGGATGCTCAGAACAGGGACAGAAAGGAATTATCAAGGACTTCTGGAGGGTTCTGTGAGCAAGAGCTTCCCTCCTTACCTGGAGGGAGACTCATTCGTCCAACTGCCAGCTAAGATTTCCTGAGTGCCAGCTGGACACTGTGCTGGGGACACACCCATGACAGCCTGCAGGACCTCCCGGTCCAGGGGACCCGAGTGGAATGGGTACCCAGAGCGAGAGAGGGCAGAGCTAGGCACTCGACATGGTCATACCCACCATCATCGCTTCCGTCCCCCTGATGCCACCGTTTGGGGGTTGGGAAGCACAGTTAAGGGAAATGAGTTTCGTGTTTTGATGAAGTTTAATTAAAACTCTTCATACCTCTGCTTGGATGCAAACTCTCTGCTGTGACTAGAAATAAATGTGAAACTCAGGGTTGGGAGATACAGTTGGGGCTTTTAGTGTGTGGCCTGTCTGCTGTTTCCTTGGTTTTCTCTGTGATCCTGCACCTTTACTGGAATTCTTGTCCCTGTTAGCCCAGGGTTGAAGTTGGGACACATAAATCAGACACCAGGCAAGTTTCCTGGAGAAGGACCAGGTTGGGTCTAAAGCTGGGGCCCTTCTTCCAGCTAAATGCTTCTGTGAGACCAGGTGGTATGCAGTCTAGGGAGCCCGGAGCCTCTGGGTGAAGAAAGCGTACGTGTGAGCCCACGTTTCCAGCTTGCATGTTCTTCTCAGGGCTCCCACCTGGTGAGAACACGGCTGTGGGGAAACAGGTAGGCCTCCAGGCTGGGTAATCATTCAGACCCCTTCCTTACCGATTATCCAGTAATTACATAGCCAGGAGCAGGAGTCCACTCTGTGTGAGTGGACTGTTTATTTCCAGGTGCAGGCACTAGCTTCTTGGGCCCACGTAGGGTCTGTTGACGTTTTATTTTGCAAAGACCAGCGTTAACTGGCGCCGCATTTCTCATTCCCCCCACGCTGCTGTAGAGCCCCTTAGAGAACTGTCCTCCAGGCGGCTGCCTGGCCGGCCCGCACATTGCCCAGACTTGGAGTCAGGATTCTAGAATCAGATACCTGTGGACTTGAATCCTGGGTCCACCACTTACCAGCTGGGCGACAGTGGGGAAGTGCCTTAACTTCTCTGAGCCTCAGGCTCCCTGTTTGTAAGATGGGCCAAGGATTCAATGAGAAACCATATAAAAAGGGCCTGTAACAGTGGCTGTCCCGTGGCTCTTCAACACTTAACGGAGTTGTCACTTTGCCCAGGAATCAGGCCTGTTCTGGCTTCGGGGGTCCCTCCTTTGTGCCCCGAGCACCCTTGTTACTCTAGCACTTGTTCATCCTTCTCTTAGGCTGTAAGTTCCTTGAGGGCAGGTACTGTGTTTAGTTGTCTTCATGTTGCCAGTGCGTGGAACATGGCAGCAGACACTTCGGGGGTGCTTGTCACACTCCGGGCTTAGTTCTGTGTACTTTACATGTATAAATGTATTTAATCCACACATCAGCCCATGAGGTAGGTACTGCTGTTATTACTCCCATTTCACAGACAAGGAACTGAGGCATGGAGTGAATGAGTAACATGCCCAATGGCACACAGCTAGCAATTGGCGGAGCCAGGATTTGAGCCCACTATGCAAGCTATCTCTTAAGAGTTGTTTGTTGAGAGTTGAATGGCTGAGCCATATTATGAGGAAGAGATGGGATGATAACCGTCAAGTAAGCGCTACGGCCTTGCCCCAGGTGCGGGGAGCCGTTGCTGTGAGTTTGACTCCTTCTCTTTCCCCATCGGAAGGCCTTGCTTTTCACCAGCTAAAAAATCAGGATGCGGGAAGACGTCACAGTTTGTGACGGGCACAGTTTGTCCCCATCATCCTCCCCAGGACTTCTCACTGTCTCCATCCGCACACCCTGACATGGTGGAGAAATGTGGGTCCCTCACTCTGCCAGGCCTTCTTGTTCTAGAATTCAAGGCAGATGTGCCCCTGGCAGCCCATGAGAGGAGGTGGAGGCCCCCAGCTGTCCTTGAATCTCAGAATATGGGAGGTTGGGTGTAGGGTTTATTCCCTGAGTCAGGCCCAGCAGAAGAGTTGAAACAAGGGGTCCCTTCAGCCTCAGGAGAAAGGGATGCTGCCCCTCAGATCTCTGCCGAGGACTAGAGTTGGCAGTAGCTCTTTGCGGGGGGGAGTGGCAGTGGAGGGGGAGGCCTGAGGAAGAGGATGATGTCATGCCAGTAACTCTGCAATTCAGGCCTGTAGATGTTCCAGCCATGCAAAGCCGTAACTGAGTCCCCAGAAAAGACTCCCAGTGCAAAGTACACTCTAAAAAGTGTGTGTGTGTGTGTGTGTGTGTGTGTGTAAGAGAAAAATAACCTTGATTCCAGAGCTAATAATAATTTCTACTTCTTCCTCGTTCTTGGGTGTGATCTGAGTTATTTTCCTGGCTCGTGTGTCTGATGATGCCCTTCCTGTCTCTAAGGCTCCACACCTCGGCTGGCCCGGGTTCTCTCTCCTCTCTGGCTCTCCCTTGACCCTTCTCTGCAAACAAGCTGCTCCACTTTGCTTTTCTTTCTGGACAGGCCTTCCCTTCTCCTCACATGTCTGCCACACTCACTGAAAATGCCCTCTGCTTGAGGAGAGCTTAGATGTGTCTTGGTAATGAAGATTTAAATCAGTTGAGTGAACGGTAGAACTTATGGGGGTGATGGAAACAGTCCATCTCTGCACTGTCCAATACGGTCCCCACTAGTCACGTGAGGCTGTTGAGTACTTGAAGTGTAGCTAATGCAACTGAGTAGATTTTTGATTCTATTTCATTATAATTAAACTTAAAGAGCCACATGTGGCTAGTGGCCGCCATTTTAGTGCAGATCTAGGGAATAAAGCACCTGGAAGAATCACATCAGGTTCAGTGATGCTGTGTGATGATTTGGGGTTATTTATCCTTAATCTGGGTACTTGGTTCTAAAAGAGTCAAGTTTTGTCAGGTTGCACGCTCAGGTCCTCAAAATGCCTCTTGCTCTTGCCTGCCTACCCAGGTGAGGTAGAAACTTAATATTGTGTGCGGTAATAGAGCCTGTGGTTAATTTATCACCCTCCCCCACCCTTCTCCACTCCAGCCCAGGCCACCCGGTGACTGGGTCCACATGGGTTGAGGTGCAGGGAATCACATACTCAGGGTACCAAGTCTTCCAGTCCAGCATCTGCTACTTCCTGGCTGGGGAACATATTTCACCTCCAGGGATGGATCGAGATTTCACAGGGCTTGAAGCTTAAGTAATTTGGGGACCCTCCTTAAGAGAAAGAATATAAAATTACAAATACAAAATTAGATATGATAGTGAAAATTTCCTTAAAATGAGAAGAGAAATCACATCTAACATAAGTTTTAAAAGCCTGATATGTATCTTTACAAAATCCAGAAAAAGAGTATTTTTATTAGTTATTTGTCTATCAAACCTCTATAATACTTTTTTTTTCTTAACATCTTTTGGCTGGAAACTCTTTGATCACCTCTTCATGTGATAATGATTTCATAATTTTTCTCAAGGGAGGCTGAAGAGATCATTTAATTTTCTTCTAGCATGGTTGATAAAATTGTTTTTTATTACTGACAGTCACAAAACGTGACTTCATACACAGACATCCACTTTTTGTTGTACGGCTGCAGGTTTGGGTCCTACAGTGCATAAAATTTGATAAAATTTGTTTTGCATAATTCCCATCAAAAAGGGGAAAAGTGTTTGGTATTTTTATAGCTGTGTTTGCTGTATTATCAAATATATTTCTGACAGGAGAAAACTTCCCTTTTGAAGTAAGCATCATTGAGTGAGAATTAATTTCTCCTTCTACAATTCCACCTGTCTGATGACTGGAAGAAATGTCCACCGACTAGCTTCTGGCTCCGTATATTTCAATTTTCATTTTCCCTCCACTTCGCACGTATCTCAGGTACCAGCTGGTGCACCTTTGAGTCTCCGCGACAGTGAGTGGGCCCAGTAGGCGGTAGGCGGATTCCTGGAAGCCATGGGGACAGCTACAGAGGCAGCTAGCAATAACCTGCCCCTGCATTAAAGTGTCTGTGAACCACAGTCCTCAATCCCACTACACCCAAACTAAATTTATCCCCAAACCAAGTTCCCCTTAGCTGGATCGCGCAATGCCTGAAGCTGCCTTAACACCACTTGACGTGAAAGGAAATGCAACAGGAGGAGGAGGCATCAGAGTGGAAAGAGACAGTGCTCCTAACAAATTGCAGCTAAAATACCTTAATTTTGTAAAGTTCGAAAACCAGTTATATGATTCTGCAAACACATTGCTAGGTCATTGGAAGAGGCTCATGCAAGAGATGCCCGAAGCTTTCTTCATTTGCCTCCCAGTAAACCTGCAACTGTTCATCGCGCTGAGTCTCAGAGTTTTCACCTTTAAAATGGGAAGAATGAGACCCATCTCACAGAATCATCATGAGCCTTAAAAAGTTGTATTTGAGGGCTTCCCTGGTGGCGCAGTGGTTGAGAGTCCGCCTGCTGATGCAGGGGACGCGGGTTCG
>NC_041216.1:2550996-2577202 GCF_002837175.3 Physeter macrocephalus
GATCCCACGTGCTGCGGAGCGGCTGGGCCCGTGAGCCATGGCCGCTGAGCCTGCGCGTCCGGAGCCTGTGCTCCGCAACGGGGAGAGGCCACAGCAGTGAGAGGCCCACGTACCGCAAAAAAAAAACCAAAACAAAACAAAACAAACAAACAAACAAAAAAGTTGTATTTGAAAACCATTAACATTGTGCCTGGGGAAGAGATGCTCAGCGTGGAAGAATGAATGAGTGAATAAATGGATGAATGAATGGATGAGTGAAAGAATGAATTAAAACAGAAAGGACAGAAGTAATGTTTGCTAGCCATCTGCTTCGAGTTCACTGGCCTTCTTTGAATTCACAGTATCCCCCAGATTGCTGAGCAGTTCTAGGGGAGCCCTCACTCCAACCAGAAATGGGGGGAGAGAGCCAGAAGCTGACACCAAGCTCACGTGAGTGGGAACACTGAAGGTATTTTTTTGAGTGGGCAGAATTTGGTAATTTTTCTTCAGCCAAGTCTTGCTGCTTATGACTCTCCCATGCGCTGTGATTCAGGGGCACTGTGCCTGAATTATCACGTTAAGGCTGGAGAAGATTCTTAAGCAGCATGAGACTGGACTAGGGTTCTCAGCTGGTTCAGAGCCTCCTTTGTACAAGGGCTGTTCAGCCAAGAGTGTGGGGACCTAATGCCTTTGGAATTCAATAGCTGTGACCAGGACACTCCTCAACAAAGTTCCACAGCCAGACAGATACCCTTGGATCTGAAAATTGATTGCTGGGTCAAGAGCTGTGGTGATAATATTGAGAGACCCTGGAAATCTGAAAGGTGTGTCCTGAGGCCCTGATCCCCACCTGGGCCTGCCCTAGGTGGCTGCTGCCCTCTGTCAAGCCTGGCAGGTGGCTGGGGGACCCTGGGTGTGGTGAGGAGACACCATGAGACTCCAGCAGAGGCTAGGTTTGTCTTGACTCTGGTTCCTCTTTTACAGGTGAGGAGACTGGTCTGGATGACCTCTAAAATTTCTTCCACTGCTCACCTTTTAGGATTAAAAAAATTTGAGTGTGTTGGAATTGACCCACCTCCAGGTGGTAGCCTTCTGAGGTTGGGGAGACGGGTAGTGTCAGCAGAAACACAAATTTTCAATGCCTTGGCATCCTGATTCTAATTCCCCATCCTCCTTCTGCATCAGCACGACTTGCCTGTCATCCTGTGGGGGTCAGCAGAAGCCATGGAGAATTGTACATCGATGGCCTGCAGTGACGCCCATGTATCCTTCTAGGTGGCACAGTTGCATGTGTTTGTGCTCAGCTGAGCAGAGAAGCAGGCCTCCAAACGGTCTGGTGCAGTGCTGTTCACAGGAAAACCGTATCTGTGTCTATATACATAGAAAAATACCGGAAGGAATTAATCCAAAATGTTAACAGTGCTTCTCTCTACGTGGTAAAATAATAGGTCACTTAATTTTTTAAAAATTAAAATAACCTGGATGGGAAAAGAACTTGAAAAACAATAGATACATGTATATGCATAACTGAATCACTTTGCTGTACACCTGAAACTAACACAACATTGCTAATCAACTATATTCCAATGTAAAATAAAAATAAAAAAATTTTTTTAATTAAAAAAAATCCCCCACTTTTTTATCTTAAGTATGTACTATTGCAATTTTGGAGTTGGGGGATGAACGGAAGGTGTTCATGGTGGGGGTTTGGGAGCCCCTGCCGCCCTGGGACACCGGGCACAGAGTCTCTCCCACCTTAGCTGGCATAAGGATCATGCAGGGAACTTCTTAAAACTGCAGGTTTCTGGGTCCCTCTTCCAGAGATTATGACTCTGTGGGTCTGAGTTGGGGCCTGGAATCTGCCACTTACACAAACATCCCAGAGACCACCCTTTGAGGAACATTGGTCTGGGGACTCTTGCTTTATTTGGAGCTGGGTTAACAGAAGTGTCGGGAGAGATCTAGCTAGAAGCAGGCAGGTGAGCTGAACATCAGCAGATCAAGCTGAGATTCCAATAAGATTATGTCTCCAGATGGAGGTGGCTCTGGAACAGAGGTCAGGACAGGCCTGCCAAGCTCTCAGAGGAGCAGGCTGTGCCAGCAGCATCTTGCTGTCAAATTCTCTGCCCCATCAGACCTCCTCTGAGGCTGGGAGGGCAGGCTGCATCCTGTGGGGCAAGAGGTTCTCTTTCAATCCTGGCCAAAACGAAAAGTTCTGGTTCTGCTACTTGCCAGTTGTGTGATTGTAGGTGAGTTACAGTTCTCAGCTGAGTTTTGTGTAATGTTAATGATACCACCAACCTCATAGGCATTTCATGGGAGAAGGAAGTGGTCCATAGCAGGAGGTCATGAACATTGGTTGTCTATCCTTTCTTATTCTTTGGCTGCTTGGGAGAAGGGAGCATGAGAGACCTCTTAGCCAAGGGGAAGGACACAGCCCTGCCTACAGCGCTGCAGTCAGATTGTCTGCCTAGGTCATTTTCACAACAGCTCCTTCACTGCAAGGCACAATATTCCTGGAGGATGTTTACTGGCAGGATGATTAAGTAGCTGACCCAGCCTGACCCAGCAACTGCCTTCTGGCCCCATCCTAGCCGGTCTGTCTCTGTGAGTCCTCAGAGCTCCTAGGTAGTCTGAACACTGTCCCCACCATTGTCTGTGTGGCTAGGGGACCCCTTGGATGGTCTCCCTCAGACCACCTCCGTTAGGACTTTGCTTTAAACTCCATGTCCTCTAAGCAGCCAGCTGGCTGTCTTCTCCTAGGCAGTCCTTTATTTTAATCTGAAACTTCCAGCAAGCCAGTTCAGCTCTGCTCCTCTTTGGTATTTTTTAAAAATTTGCCTTTATTTATTTAACCCTGCTTACAACACAACAGACCAGAGCTGCAATATAGTGAATCTTATCCAATGACAAGCATTTAGCAAGACACTTTCCAAATAGAAAGTTATGTTCTTTGATTCCTGCCCCTATTTCAGTCATTCAGCAGATATTTCTTGAGGACACACTGTAGCAACAAGAATTATCATGTATTGGGTGCTATTTATGTGCCCAGGGTGGATAGTCCCTGACTTCCTGGGGATACAGACAGGCAGGTGGTTATTTACAGCATGGTGAGTGGTGCAAGAGGGAAGGAATGGGCTGCCTTGGAGCAAGTAAAGATGGACACTCTTTCCCACCTTCCACCCGCACTCCTCCTGAGCCTAGCTATTGTGTAATACAGCTAATTGCATAATGATCTCTTTTCCAAGTGAAATCTGCTTCTCCTGCAACTCCTAGTTTAGCCATCCTCTTCCATGCCTACCTAAAGCACAGAAGACCTGTGAGGCCCCCATCCAGAGCTGTGGCTTTGAAACACCCAGCCCACGCAGGGCCTGGGATTGGCCTGGCTGCATGGCAGTATCTGCATAGGTGTAGACTGCCATTTTCCTTTTCAATTTAAGCAGAAAAACAGAAGTGCCAGGGAATCATACAGACAGTCCTGTGGTTCCTTTTCCCCCTGTAAGGCAGCAGGCGGCTGTTTATCTGAGAGAAACAGGTTTGCCCAGTGGAAGTTTATTTGGTTTCTTTGGCTGATCCTGGGAACACACCTGCCACTTTGCCACTTCCTGAGAATCAAGCAGTTTCTTAGAAAAGGGACACATTCCTTCAAATATATTATGTGGTTTGGGGGTGAGATATGGTTTCTTGGATTTTTATGATTTAATGTGTCTGCAAAAACATTAAGCCACAGATAAAAATACATTGACTGCCCCTTATGAGAAACTGGACTTTCCTTAGAATTAGGGGGCTGGTCATTTTAGTTTTTATGCTGGGTTTTGCTGTTTTTAAGTTTTCATTTGCTCCTCTTCCTGTTTCTCAGCACTCCTCTTATGCTGTAGACACACCGTGTGTGGGCAGTCATTGATACAGTACACTGCAGTTATCAACCAAAATAATTTGGATTGAACTTTTATAAGAAAAAGGCAAATAGTGAAATTAATTTTCTTAGATCTTATTTTTTAACATCCCACTTTCAGAGCATGCCTTGGGGATGCTCTGAAAGTGGTATATTAAAAAAATAAGATATAAGTTATAAAAAAAAGATATACATTATAAAAAATAAGATGTAATATAAATTATAAAAAATATATAATATAAATATATGAAAAAATATTTAAAATATATATTACATCTACTAGTATACAGATCTTTCTTGACTCACAATGGGCTTTCATCCTGATAAACCCATCATAAGGTGAAAATATTGTAAGCTGAAAATATATTTAATACATCTAACCTACTGGACATCATAGCTTAGCCTAGCCTACCTTAAATGTGCTCAGAACCCTCACATTAGTCTACAGTTGGGCAAAATCATCTAATATATAGTCTACTTTATACTAAAGTGTTGAATATCTCATGTAATTGATTGAATACTGTACCGAAAGTGAAAAATAGAATGGTTGTCTGGGTACAGAATGGTTGTCAGTGTATCGCTTTTTTACCCTTGTGATCGCATGGCTGAGTGGGAGCTCTGGCTGCTGCCACTACCCAGCATCAGGAGAGGAAAGGACAGCATATCGCTAGCTCCGGGAAAAGATCAAAATTCAAAATTTGACGTATGGTTCCTACTGAATGCGTATTGCTTTTGCACCATTGTAAGGTCAAAAAATCATAAGTCGAACGATTGTAAGTCAGGGACCATGTGTATATATTTAATTTGATTTTATTATTTTTTTTGTGAGAGAATCATTTTTGCTTTAATTTGCTCCCTGATCATCATATAGCAATAAATAGACATAGAACATTTTCTAATTATTTTCTGGGTTGGGTAGGGGTGAAAGGGAAGCTCTGGAAAATCAGGAGTATATTAACTCAAATTTCAGCACATAATTATTCAAATAAAATTTTAATGATTTCAGTTCAATACAACTGAAAATGCAGTGTGTTAAAGGGCATTTTCTACTAAATTTCAAATTACAGGTTGTGGGTCATTTCTGAGCAAGAGTGTCATATCCTACTGAGTATTCAACTTATTAACTAAGGTGATTGACGTGGTAAGAGGTGGGGAAGAACAATGATCAGCTCATAGAATTTGGCTAAGAAAGGAAACAAACAAAAACAATGCAAATAATAATTAAAATAGCTATAGATATTAGTAAAATAAAAATACAATCCCAAATATCCATCTCTTAAATTGCTAGCAAAACATTACAGGTAAAGTTACAGCAAATACAGTCTTCACAGATTTGGGTAACTTTATTTGCATTTAATGGTGATTTTTAAGCCCTATAGCCAATGAAATCATTTTAAAAAGCACTATGAGGAATGGAAATTTAGATGTGTATACACTTTTCTTTAAAAAAAAAAAAGCTTAAATTTCTGAATGAGCAAGATTCACTTTTGCAGGTAGAGGCCCTGCTTCTTCATGATCTTCACCTTTAGATCTAACAACCACAAGAGAAGAAGCTGGATATCTGTTTAGCTTTTGTTCACTCGCAAATTCCAAGTCACCGTAGATACTCAGCTTCTCAGAGGGAACATACTGCTCCACAGCTGTAGAAACAGTTGCACAACAAATCCAGAGCAATACCATCATGGAGAGGACAAGAGTCATAGTTAAAATCCACCCGGAGTTAGGAGAGACATCTTAAAAAGCCATCACTTTCTCCATCTTCAAGATAGTTCCTGTGTGCTTGTGAACTTCTCATTTGCAGATAGGACATTTTGCTTAGTGACGGTTCTTTCAAATTTGTAGGCTCCTGCTCCAACTGTGGTGCATACTGGATTTCTGGCTTAGATTGGAATATAACTATTTTTCCATCATCAGCCTGAAGATAAAAAGTCCACGAAGAGGTTAAGAAGCTCTGTGAACAGTCCATCATATCACTCCAGAATGACCTTACCAGAGTTAGAGGCAAGACTAGATGCATTTTTGGCATCAGGAACATGAGTTGTTCTTGTCTCAATTCAGCAAATGGCAGCTGATTCTGGCACCTAAGGTGGCAAACATATTGCTCATCAGATTGGGAATATGTTTCTGTACATGCAGATTCACATTCCAGTTTGGTCCGATTTAAGTCAATTCCATCATCCACAAATTGACAAATTGAAAACAGCCTGCAACCTCTCTGACATGCGTACAACTCCTCTTCCTTGGAGTAGGTGTGCGAGGGGTAGGTCAACTGGCAGGCCCAGTGACAAGATGCCATATCACCCAAGACTGAGTCAAACGCTTCAGCCGAAGTGGTCCCCGAGCCTCCAGTCAGGGCCGTGGTCAGCAGCAGCGACGAGAGCCCCAGTTGGGCCCTGACCCAGAGGCTCCCGTTCGGTGCCGCCATTTTGTTTGTCTCTGTCACAGCAGGTCAGCTTGTTGCTCTATATATTTTATTTATATATATATACACTCATATACACACACACATACATATATATATATATATATATATATACTGGGCTGTGTCTAATTCTTGTGCCTATATCTGAAATACTCTACAATCAGACCAAATTGTTATGGCAAATAGCTAAGAGATAGCCCTGAACGTTATCTATTAATAAAGTACAAGTAGATTTATATTTAGTATACTGTACTTACTAAGACAGGAAAGAGGACCATGAACATTGTGGAACATTTTTCAAATGAGTATTTAGAACTGATTGCACATATATTTACCAGAAAATGTGAGTAATCAGCATACCCTGTTTCCAGAACTTTCTATACTAAGGTTTTCTTATAGGAAGAGACAGTCGAGCATTAGATAAGAATGTGAAATTGGAGAGTCGGATTGGCCCCGGTTCATATCGTGACCACAATCATGACACCTTGACCCAGATACTTGGCCTCTCTCATCGAATTCCTCGTCTTTAAAATGGGTGTTGTGCTGGTATCTGCCTCTCATGGTTCCTGTGAAGATTAAGACAGTGCAGGAAGAGTCCTCAGCACAGTCCCTGACCCATACGAGATGTGCCACCAATGCTTGCTCTCGTGATCACCATCTTCTCCATCATCATCATTGTCATCACCATCTTAATGATTGTCCTCTACCTGTCAGGGCCCTTGCTGCAGCCAGCTCCTTTCTCCAAAGGGACTTGGGTTTGAGGGACTTGCATTGTGTGATGTTGTGATTCAGTGTTTCTAGGAAGTTAGGCTAGGATAACAAGCAAGTTTCTGAGTCTTATATAGAACTTCTAGAAATAGTTAATTGACCTTTTATGTCTTAGATTGTTTATCAGTAAACTTAGATAAATGCTGCTGTGTTAGCACTTGAGAGTGTGACATCTTCTGCTGTCCCAAGCTTCCAACGCCTAATGGTATTGATACCTGATCCAAGATTAGGGAGATTTTGGCTCCTCGGCTTTCCTGTTCGCTTTCGGATCTGAAAGCAGCACCTTGAGAACAAGAAGGCCACACAGAGGTCAGACTCCTGTCATGCTTCCCTTTTCAGATGACTGCCTCATGCCTGGAGACCTTGAAAACTGATCTTGAAATCCAGGGCTGGGTCTGTTCAGTGGTTTTTTAAAAGAATTAAAATAGAATCTTTCAAGGGCAGAAGTCTCCTCTCTTCTTCCTTCTCCTCACCCAGGCAAACCCTGCTCTTCCTGAAGGTGACATGCAAATTTATACAAAGGTAGCTTATCTACAGGGCTTGCGGGGTGTTCATAGAGGGCTTGCGGGGTGTTCATAGAGTTAACGCTGCATTTAAGGGGACACGGAAGTACCTTTGTTGTCATGCCAACAGCGTTCCCTTCCTGGTGAGCAGCACCGCTGAGATGGATGACAAAGGTTCAGATCTCTGCTCTGACAATTATTAATTGGATGACTCTAGGCAAGTTAATTTCATGCAACTTCTTTGGGTCTCACTTTCATTACCTGTAAAATGGGGGTAAGAAATAAGACTGCCTTATAGGGCTGTGGTGAGATTTAGTGGTTAGTATAGGTAAAGCACTTGGAACTCTACCAGGCACATAATCAGGGCTATGTGAGAGTTTGCTATTGTAGTTAATTTTACCTTTCACCTTCACCAAGTAACTACTTGTACTTGGGCTGTGACCTTCCCTAATTTTTCTAAAAGCTGAATAAAAGGCCCAGATGTTCTTCAAATACAAGTCATAGAAAAGGAAATAAAAGTAGAGGTTTCACATGGAGGTGAAGGATTTTATATCCTTGGTCTGAAGGATGTAAAATCTGTCAGATGTACTTTTCCAAGTGGGGGAAACCAGAGT
The DNA here is from genome assembly GCF_002837175.3 of Physeter macrocephalus. Classification (NCBI taxonomy): domain Eukaryota; kingdom Metazoa; phylum Chordata; class Mammalia; order Artiodactyla; family Physeteridae; genus Physeter; species Physeter macrocephalus. Next base: position 2,559,178 of record NC_041216.1, read on the forward strand.
TGTTGGACAGGGAGCAGTGGGCTGAGGAGATCGAGAGAGGGCTGTTTGCTGGAGTCCTGGGAACGAAGGGAGGTTTGCCTGAGAGGCTGTCATCTGGAGACCAGAGTGTTCCTGCTTAATTTAAGGCATGCTGTGAAGGGCTCCAGAATATGTTAAAATGGAATGAGTTTTAATATACTTCAGTTGAGAAACCCGTGGTATTTTCAGGAAGAGAGGAAGAGAAGTTTGTAGGAAGCAAGCAGCCCCAAGGTAACAGGCACGATGGAGGCTTGGGGACTGTGTTTTCTGTGATCCATGGGGAGAAACAAGCCTTGCAGGGCTCAAAGATCTTACTTGAGACCTGCCCCGTCGATGGGAAGGGATGCCTAGGCTTCCTGTGGTGAATGGTGCACTTGTCTAGTTAGGAGAGGCAGCTCTTCATGGAGGGGTAACTGGTGAAGGGGAAGAATCCCCTAGAAAACACATGGAACAGAGCATGCAAGCAAACTGCAATCCCACATTGATCCCAGAGTGCTTTTTCTCCCACTGGGCTGCCCATCCCATGAGGACTTGAGAACACACAGAGGCTGGGCCTTTCTCATCTCTGGATTTCCAGGAATGGCTCAATAAATAGTTAGGGGTCTGTGTTATGGATGAATTACAAATTTGGGACGACCTAGGAAGTAAAACTTTGAAATGGGACTGGCGCAGATACAGGAAGGACTGGACTGGACCTTAGAAGTTCACATCACTTGTGTTCTCTCACAATCTGCCCCCTTGTTACTTGAAGCAGGGTGACTATGAGGTGTTCTCGCTGTCACCTGGCCTTGTTGATGGAATAAAAAAGGTAGGACAGGAAGAAAGGAAGGGAGGAGGGGAGGAAGGAAGGAAGGAAGGAAGGAAGGAAGGAAGGAAGGGAGGGAGGAAGGGAGTCTTTTCTGCATACATTCAGCTTAGACCAGTTCTGCATTCACCTCTGCTTGTTGAATTTGGATCCTGAGATGTGTCTGCGTGTTATGGGTGTGTGTGTGTGTTTATTGCATGTGTTGTTTTCCTTTCCCACCCTCTCCCCATCAATCAGTTTAAATCTTATCACTTGCAAAGGTGGTTGTAAACTAAAACAAAGTGACCAAATATCACAGTTCAGATTCATGCTAATAGAGTGATTGTTCAGAGATAATCTCACTCCTTTTTCTTCTGAAATTGTGTCTTTCCGAGCCTTAGCCGTTTGGTTCCATTGAAACACAGCAGGACCTTGATACCCTTTTGGAGAGAATGAAGCTGAACCCCTGCGGAATAGAATGTCGTTAAAATTGGTAGCTGGGGCCCTGGTTTTCATGTGTTGTAGCGTGAAGTTTTGCAAATTGCTTACTCTGTGGGGGGTAGAGACCTAAATCCTCCACAGTGCTAACTAATTGGTGATGCTTAATTCATATTTGTGGATTGCTAGATGTGCGTTTAATTAAAAGACACACCTAGTTGCATGATTCCACAGAAACTTGCCAGGATTCCCTGGTGTATTTTACAAATGAAATTAGGCTTTGTGGGAGTTGCAGAATTATAGATGTATGTATATTTCTTTTAACCTCAAATGCAAGAATGACATTTCTGAATCCGGTTTCACTTCCTGTCCTTAGTTTATGCTTTCATCTTTTCTCTATGCTATTTATTTGTAAGTATACTCCAGGATTTGTTTAGAATTCAGATAATTTTGTTGACTCTGTAGTCAGAAAATTCATTGATTTGGTTCCCAATTTCTACATAACGAACAACATTAAAAAGACACAAAGACTCTCTTCTATTTTCTCATCTTTTATCTTAGCCTTATTAATATCTATGTAACAATATTATTTAATATGGGTCCCCTTTAACATGAGCTGTTGGCTATATAACCCATATACATTTGTGTATTTGGGAGGTGGGTGTGTGATATTGTTGAGGGTGGGGAAAATGGTTCTGAGCCTCAGAAAGTTGAAATATACCTGGGATAAAGCATGGAATTCAGTGGAATTGACTCAGCAAATCAAATGCTAGAATTCATTCACAAATATGGTTTTTGCATCTTCAAATGGCCTTGGGTTGAAAGGAAATAGAATTCAGTTAAAACTGCTTGAGTCAGGGTGTGAATGGCTGTGAGGAAATATGGTGTCTTTGTCCAAGGCTAAATTCAGAAATATCACAGCTTCAAAAGCCTGTCCTGCTTCAGGAGCAGCCTGCGGGTGACTTGCTCTGTCGGTCACGTGAACACCACCAGGAAGGAATTCCCTCTGTACAGAGTGTGAGGGGTCGGTTCCCCCTGAGGCGTTAACCCCACTCTCTTCTAGGCAGGGGCTTGGGTGTTTAGCAGATCTTGAGGAAGAGAGAATTCTGCCTGGAGACCTACATTAAGGCGTTCTCCTGGGCGAATTATAGTATTATTAACCAAAAAATAAGAAAGAAAAGGAGTGTTTTAGGAGCTTGTGGTGTGTGCACGTGACTCATTAGGACCACAGTGACCTCTCAGTGCCTATGACCTTCCCACTCTGCAGACAAGGAGAGCGGAGCTCAGGGTGTTGAGTGCTCTGGGGGGACAGAGTGGGGCCTCCACCTGGGCTGCAGAGCCTCAGACCTATGGAGTTTTTCTTGTGGTGTTTCTGGGATCCACAGCACCATGCACTTCCATAATGATGCTCATTTCATCAAAATTAGTTAAGAAATAGGAAAGAAATAACATATGTTAGAAGCACATGTTATCAAGGTTGGTGCTTAGCTATCCAGAAAATCTGGTTGGCTGGACTAGGATAGTTTTCCAAGTGCTGAATTTTGGCTTGACATTTAGGGGTGGTCAGATAACATTTGAAGAGAGAATGTTGGGAGATAACATTTTAAGGAGAAAAGAGCCCTGGTGGGGGATTTAGAAGAGCTGGGTTTGGTAATAATGATGATGTTGATGATGGTAGCACTAACATTTGCTGAGCATTTTTGCTCAACAAATTTGCTGTCCAACATTTAGTGAACAGTGCCAAGCACTGTTCTAAGAACTTCACAAGTATTAATTCATTTAATTCTCACAAAAATCCTCTGAAGTAGATCCTATTATTATCCCTATTTTACAGGTAAGGAAATAGAAGCACAGAGAGGTTAAGTAACTTGCTCAGAGTTTTACGGCTACCAAGCAACAGAGTGGGGACTTGAACTCAGACCCTGAGTCTGACTTCAGACTCCATCACCCAGGTCACCTCTCTAGGGCCCAGCACTGTGACCCTTGAAATATTGCTTAATCTGGGATGTCATAGACTCATAAAATCTCAACAATATTTTGGAGAACTGTATAAGGTTGCCGTTTAAAATTTTTGATAACTGTCATTTATTTGTCCAGTCATTTCATGAAAGAAAGGACAACGTTAACAACCCCTCAACAAAGTAAGGACGCAAATCTCAGATGAAAGGATAATCCTTCCCTTTATTGGAACATACACTGACTTGTTCATCTGGCACATGTGCCTGGAGTACCCACTGTGGGTGAGGGAGGGGGTCTGAAAAGCAGACCTAGCTCCCACCCATGTGGAACTCTCATGGATGGGAGCTAGGGAGGGGAGATAGTCATTTTAAAAGTAAATGAAAAATTACATAATCACAGATTTGTTAAGTGCTGGAAGAACGTGAGTACAGCTCAGGGATGGGGAATATCATGTAGGGTGTGCCCTGCTAAGGAAGGCCTCTTCCACGAGAGGAGACAAATGCTGGGCAGAGGAAGCAGCACATGTGAAGTCTCAGTGCAGGGAAGTGCCTGGGGGCAGGAGGAAGGAGAGGAGGCTGCATGGCTGCTCAGGGCCCAGGAGGAGGCTGCAGAGAGCAGTTCGGGTCTGGTGTGCCCTCAGAAGTCAGGAGAAGAGCTTTGATTTTACTGGGGGGCAGTGGAAACCATTGCAAGATTTGCAGGTGCATGACGCGGTTTGATTTACATTTCACGGGATAACTTGGTGTGCTCCTGGGGAGAGCAGGTGAGAAGGGGCCAGGAGGAAAGCTGGGAGCGTGGTCAGGAGGCTCTTGCCGCTGTCCGCGCTAAAGAGGCCGGGGCTGTGATAAGGGTAGACGGGGAGGTGGAGGGGGAAACAGCAGCAGGAATCGATGCCTGTCCCATTCAGGGTGAGAACAAGATATAGCCGTCTCCTAGGGGGAAAATTCAGGAGGGACCATCTACAAAGGCAGGGCTGTGGAGGAACGACAGTGGTGGTGCTGGGCTGATGGGATGGAGCTGTTACTGTGGAGACCTGAGGGGCCAGGAGAGGGGGGAAGTTACTGGAACCCTGAAGGAGAGGGCTGCCTTGAAGGGAGCAGTGACCTTCAGTGGAAGGTCAAGCCAGGCCAGTGTTCTGAATTTCTCCCTCGCAGGCAGAGAGCCGAGGAGTGAATCCACTGACCTCTTTCCGCTCCCTCCACCCTCCTGTGATCTCCTGTGGGGCTGGCCCATTGGCTGCTAACCAGACCACAGAGGTTGCCCATTGATGTGGTCCTTCCAGGTCAGCCTGTGGGCAGAGAGCAGATAGGGAGGGTGGAGGGTAGATCTGGTGGGAAACAGGATGTAGCCAGCACCAAGACGATTCCCAGACCTGTGTCTGAGCAGCGAGGTGGAGGGAGGCCCCCCTTCTCCTCTGTGGCGGAGAGACTGGGAGAGGGAAAGGAAGCTGGGGAGGAGAGTCAAGGTGTCCTGTTCCCGTGGACTGAATCCCTTGAGGGCTCTGAGTTTTCCTCTGTAAAAGCAGCCGCTGGACTGAATGACCTGGGAAGTCCTTCCAACTGTCTTCCTAGAGGACCCTATGGGGGGCTCACTGAGCGTTTCTCATCTCTACGAGTCACCCAGAATCCAGCCCTCCTCGCCCCCTGCCTGGTGAGGGTGGCGATGGAGAGTCTGGGCCTGGCTTTCTGCCAGAGCAGAAGAGCATTTGGCGGTGGCCCTGCTGGGGAAGCCTCATCTGTGCTGTGCGTGGCCGGCATCTTTGTGGCCCTCCCGAGGAAGAGAAGGACTTTCGTCTTTACAGATTATGTGCTAGCTGGCCAAGCCTAACTCGGGCAGAATTCTCTGAATGAGAGGAAATCAGTGGGTCACCTTCAGCCTTTATTTTGCTTTCCAGACAAACAGCCCAAGGGAAGTCCCAGCAAGTAAATGTGGGGTCTCTTCCCTCACTTGGCTCCACTTTATTTTAATTTTATTTTAAAATTTTTATTGAAATATAGTTGATTTACAATGTTGTGTTAGTTTCAGGTGTACAGCAAAGTGCTTCAGTTATACATATATATAAATATATATATTCTTTTTTTTACATTCTCTTCCCTTATAGGTTATTACAAGATATTGAGTATTATTTGCCTGTGCTATACAGTAGGTCCTTGTTGGTTATCTATTTTATATATAGTAGTGTGTATATTTTAATCCCAAACTCCTAATTTATCCTTCTTCTCCCCCTCCTTTGGTAACCGTAAGTTTGTTTTCTATGTCTGTGAGTCTGTTTCTGTTTTGTAAATAAATTCATTTGTGTCCTTTTTTAGATTCCACATATAAGTGATATCATATGATATTTGTCTTTCTCTGTCTGACTTACTTCACTTAGTGTGATAATCTCTAGGTCCATCCATGTTGCTGCAAATGGCATTATTTTATCCTTTTTTATGGCTGTGCAGTATTCCATTGTATATGTATCTATATACACCACATCTTCTTTGTCCATTCCTCTGTCGATGGATACTTAGGTTGCTTCCATGTCTTGGCTATCATGAATGGTGCTGCAATGAACATTGGGGGTGCGTGTATCTTTTCAAATTATGGTTTTCTCCAGATATATTTGGCTCCCCTTTTAAAAACTCAGTGAATAAGATGAAAACTGCAGATAGGCACTTCTGTGATCTGCTCGTTTCAGTGATAAGGGAATTTTAATGCACCTTTACTGCATTTCTGGTCACTTTCTAAGGCAAGAAAGAATGGTTTCAGTGAAGCCGGGAGAGTCTGCTGTTCAGGTGGTTGTTACAAGCTCAGGAGGTGGCCATCTCGTGGCAGCAGCTGTTTTTGGAGCAGAATTGGGGCAGGAGTAGGAGGAGGGAAGGGGGGATGGGAAAGGGGTTCCTGATCCCAGCACGAGGCCAGGGTGAGACCTCAGGGCCAGCAGCTCTGAGAAGCTTCTTTGCATTCTGAGGGCTCCTCGCTCCCCTTGGACCTGCAGTTTGATCTCTTTCATCCCTGAGCTTCCTGACTCGTCAAGCTTCAAAGCTCTGAGATTCCCTGCCTTCGAGGAATTACAACCCACCCCCCTTGTCCTTTTCTCCTCCTTCTTCCTTACTGAAGGTGATGAGAATTCTGGAAGGATTTTAAGGGGAGTTTATTATCTCTCAGAAAACAAAATAAAGCCTATGTGAAAAATATAAGTCAGTGAACATATTGAAAACCTACATTCATCAAAATTCAGTTTGGTGTCTTGGGAAGTTATCTTGTATAAAAGAATGAACGCCTCTGAAATAATAAGAATAGGCATGTGGTTGTTAACATATAGGATTTTGTAGTTCAGCTGCTGTTTATGTAACATGACATTAAATGAGCCATTTCCTGGCCTAGCTGGGCACAGTGGTTGCTGGGATCCCCTGTGTTCTGAAGACACGTGCTAGGTTGTGGGCAGGCCTGGCTGACGGGTGGCCCACACTGGTTCCCATCAGGCAGAGGGAAGTACTGGAGCCCCCACTGTGAGCTTTGCCTGGCCCCTCTCAAGGGGGAGAAAGGGGGGATACCCCCTTCATAAGCCTTCCACCAATGAGGGGCTCCATGGCCTGATGCTGCCACAGCAGTGGAGCAGGGTGGAAGCTCCTGGGTGAGCTGGGTCCACGTCCCCTGGGTCTGATGGTCCTTCCAAGTCCTGACTCTCCTAGAAGAGCAAGGAGAGTCTGCCGGCGACAGGCCAGTCGAAACTGCCCCTGAAGACAGAGTGAGGAGAGGAAGGAAACTGAGGAGGGACAACACGTCCACTGAAGGTGGGACAAAGGTGGCCATTTTCCTGGGGTGAAGTGGGCACGGAGGGGAGGTGGCCAGTAGAGCTGTCCTGAGAGGACCCTGCCAGCTCCCTGAGCAAAGCAGCTGAATGTGCTTTTGGATGCTCTTTTTGGCATTCCCTACTCTGGTTTCCTCTTTTATTTTTAAAATCTCTCTAATAAGTGCTTTAAGAGTGAACCTATTGATGATTTCTATTACTCAGGATAAGTTTGACCTTTTCCTATGAAGTTAAACATCTACAGCATATGACCCAGCAATTTTCCACCTAGGTATTTATCCAGGAGAAATTTGTGTTGGCGGAAAGACTGGTACATGGATGTTCATAAGAGCTTTATTCATAATAATCCAAAACTGGAAGTAACGCAAACCCAAACACCCATCAACTAGGGAATTTATAAGCAACTTGCTGCGCACTCATATGCAGGACTCCAACTCAGTAATAAAGGAATAAACTGTGGATACATGCAAGGACAGGCATGAGTCTTCTAAGTATTTTTCTGGAAAAGCTGCCAAAAAAAGTGTATATTGTATAATTCCACTTATATGAAATCCTAGAACAGTCAAAACTAATCTATGGGGGGAAACAACTGGAACAGTGGTTGCCCTGGTGAAGGGTGGGTGAAGGAAGTAGGACCAGGGGTTCACCAGTAAAGGGTACAAGGGAACTTTCTGGGATTATGGAAATGCCTGTATCTTGACTGGGGGGAATGGTTACCTGGGTATACGTGTTTGTCAAAACAAAAACCAAAAACCAACTGCTTACTTGAAATGTATCCATTTTATTATATGTAGGTTATACCTCAGTAAAGTTGATTTTTATAAAAGAACCTAATAACTGTAACAAGTTTTCTTTAAGAAAGTTACTTAGTACATAGGGATTTGCCTGTTGATGGCTTGGGCTCATTGATTTGCCAGGGTTTTGCTTTATTAGCACTTGAGGATTTTGAGCTTGTTGATTTTGAGCCCCTCCTATCTGTTCTCAATAGTTCCTCCTATCAATTCATTGAAGGCATTCTGAAATCACTGATAAGACTGTTATTTTATTGCTTGAGTTGTCAAATAATGCCCTGATTCCAGAACAATATTTCACAGAGATAGTGAAATCGTTCCACTGAAATCTGGTTGTTTCAGCAGGTGAGCCTGATGCTGGCCTCTGTGGAAGGGTATTCATCATCGGATTCATTATCAAGGGGATTCTGCATCCACTTTTCCATTGTCCACTTAATGTGTGAGGAGCTCAGAGATAATTTTGTACAGTTAGTTTCAGTTTCATCAAACAGCTCTTCCCGGCTTCCCTGGTGGCGCAGTGGTTGCGCGTCCGCCTGCCGATGCAGGGGAACCGGGTTCGCGCCCCGGTCTGGGAGGATCCCACATGCCGCGGAGCGGCTGGGCCCGTGAGCCATGGCCGCTGGGCCTGCGCGTCCGGAGCCTGTGCTCCGCAACGGGAGAGGCCGCAGCAGAGGGAGGCCCGCATACCACAAAAAAACAAAACAAAACAAAACAAAAAAACAGCTCTTCCTTACCACTGCATTTTATTCTCCTGGGAATAAATGTGTGTGTGTGTGTGTGTGTGTGTGTGTGTGTGTGTGTGTGTGTGTGTGTGTGTGTGTGTGTGTGTGTACACAGCCACATATACATATATGGGGAACAGTAAGATGTATAGACTTTGGAAGGTATGCACTTTTCTCAGCCTTAAATAGTATTCATTATAAGTTAATCCAGAGAACATTTTCTAAGCTTTAAACACATGCTTGTTGTTGTGCTGGGCACTGTGGGATGTACCAAAAAAAATCTTAGACTCTAGGTCTAGAAACACCTTGAGGGGTCATTTGGTCTGGCTCTTATTTTAGATGCGTGTGGCATCCTTACCATTTCAACTGTTATGGACTGAATCATGCGCTCCCCCCAAATTCATATGTTGAAGCCCTAACCCTGGTGTGACTGTATTTGGAGATGGGGTCTCGAAAGAGGCAATTAAGGTTAAATGAGGTTATGGGAGAAAGGGGACTAATCTAATAGGATTGGTGTTCTTAAGAAAAAGGGACAGCAGGGCTGCAGTGCACAGAGGAAAGGCTATGTGAGGACATTTTAAGAAGGTGGCTGCCTAGCCAAGGAGAGAGGCTGCAGGAGAAATCAGACCTGCCTGCACCTTGATCTTGGACTTCCAGCTTCCAGAACTGTGAGAAAATAAACGTCTGTTGTTTAAGCCACCCAGTCCATGATATTTTGTTATGATAGCCTCAGCTGACTATAACTGCAACTGAGGCTGGGAAGTTGAAGTAGATAGACCGTCACTTGCCTCTGAGTTACTTAATTTCAGTAATAGGGAATCTTGGAGATTTGTTCTGTTTGTGGACTTACTGAAAGCATATCCAACTCCTTGATTTAACCTACCTTTGTTCTCATTCTTCCAGAATATAAAAATAACTAACTTATTGTGACTACTTAGCATGTGCTAGGCCTTGTCCTAAGCAGTTCATATGTACTAACTCATTTCATTATTAATGCAGTCATCTGAAGATAATATTCTTATTATTTCCAATTTCCAATTTGGAAACTGGAAGACAGAGAGGTTAAGTAGCTTACCCAGAGTCACACAGCTAGTCAGTGGTGGGGTCCAGACACCTATCCCAGGCAGTCTGGCTCTTTCCACCTTCCCCTTAACTACTCCTCTTCACTACCTCTGCCTATCCCGGGAGAACACCTACAGGCCTATCCTCTAGTCTCTCCCACGGGGCTGCCCCTCAGGGAAAGTAACTTTCTGCCTACTGCTGTACATCTTATTGTTTTCCTTTATTCAGAAATGTATGCATAAATTAATAAATCTCCTTCATTAAATTTAAAAGTCCCATTGATTACGACATCAGTTATAACTGTGTAAGGCAGACAGCAGGATGCATTTTGGAATTTGGGCATAGGAAGGGGGCTTTTGAATGCTTTGATACATTCATTTATACATTCATGTGATGACTAGTTATAGAATGCCTACTCTGTTCCAGGCACTGTGTCAGGTGCCGGGGATGAAATGACAGAGGAATCAGATACAGTCTCTGTCCTTAGGGAGCTGACAGTCTAGGGAAGGGGAGGTGAAGTAAATTGGAGTATTGTGAATGTAATTATTTAATTGTAAAGTTGAAAGTAGAGAGTGATAAGGAGACTCTGAGCCATAGTAGGTGTTCAATAATCATTTGTTGAATGAATGAGGCAACGAATGAGTGAATGACCCGACCTAGTGTAGGGAGGCTTCTTTGAAGAAGGGACATTTTGGCGAAGGTCTGAGGTGTAGGTAGGGCCAGTGGGGCGGGGAGTGGTCATCAGGACTGCAGCGTCTCCCTCCTTGGAGGAGCAGGGACACTGCTTTTGGACAGCAAGCACCTCTGGTCCTGGACTCGGGACTCACATCTTGAGCAAACCTTTGTCTTACAGTCACCCACACTCATGTTTTCCTTCTTTTCAAATCTGTTTAGATGTTGTTTGGGCTGTCTCCTCATTATTTGTCCTCTAAATGTCTTACCTAAAAGGTTTGTTCCTTAATAATTCACATTTTCATAATGTCTGAGGCCAATTGTTTTTTTCTCCAGAAGGAGAACACATTTTCAACTTCATGGTGACGGCTAATGGGAGAAGCACTTGTACGGTATAAAAATTTACTTTATCGGTAGGATTATTGAGAACATGTGCTCCATAAAGAAAAACCCTTGTGCGTGGAAAGAACAGTCCCTTCTGGAGAAGCATTCAGGTTGAAGGTGGCTTTTGTACTTTGGTGTCACATCTCAGATGTGGCCGCACCAGGTTCTGCTGCGTCCCTGGTGGGTCCTAGTCTTGGTGTGGTTTCTGTTCATCTCTCGGTGAAAGGAAGGCTGTCACCTGTTTGCATCTGTTAGGGTTGATCAGCAAGCAAGGCAGGTGAATTGTCTTAGCCTTTGACCCCTTGCTTGTGACACTCAGATTTCCCAATGTTGCAGGGTGACCCCCTTAAGAATGTCATCTTAATATGAGCATTCTTCCAGGAGACCCCTGTCCCAAAGTTCCCAACAAGCAGACTGATGGGAGAGCCAACACTTGCTTTCCTTCTACTGACATATGCAGTGTGTAATGTCTGAAACATGAACAGGAGAGAGGCAGGATGACAGGAAAAACATACACCAACAGGAACCATTGGTTGGAGTCCCAGCCTTGCCACGGAGCAAGTCCTCTGACCTCAGGCGAGTCACTGCCGTTCTGAATTTTAGCTTCCTCCTTTACAAAAGGGGAGAAATGATTGTGTATTGGGTAATTATGGTGCACAATCATTATGCTGGGAGCTGTCTGATTTTGTTTGCTAATTATTCCCTTAAGCTTACGACAACCTTATAAAATAAGTATTAGTACCTCTATGTAACAGATGAGAAAGCTGAGGCCTAGAGCACTTGGTGCCACATCCAGAATCAGACCACTTGTAAAGGCCACTCTAGGATCTGAAATCTGACCTGCCATCAAAGCCCGTGCTCCCCTTCCTCCCTCTGGGCCTGCAGGGTGGTTGAGGTGAGTGAGAAAAAGAACCATGAGCCGGTGTGTTCTAAACCGTGATGCAATCGTGTATTGTTTTTTTCCCGTGGATAGTTGATTAGTTCGGCTGAGATCTGGGTTTGTTGCTGCTTTAGGATTGAATATAAACAGTTTGAAACTGCTGGCTCCAGGGGTGGATCTGTTTTCATTGTTTTGTCCTGAGGGGGCTTCAGAGCATGATGTTTATTTGCATAAAGGTATCCAAGTGCGAATTGGGTACACAGTGTCATGGCAATGCAGCCACCTCTCTCCCGTCAGCAGGGGACCCTGTCCCTGTGCATTCTACAGCTATTTGGGCATCTTTGGAGCCCCTACTCTGTGGTGGGCACTTTGCTCTGGGGTAAAACGCTGAAGAAGTTAAACCTCTCGCTGAGGGAGCTTATATTCTAGTGAGAAAAACAAAAAACAAGACCAAAGGGGGACAAAAACATGAAAAATTACAGGACCTGTTGGTGATCAGTGCTAAGAAGAAAAAAGAAAGCTGGGTAAGGAAGGAGGCCAGCATGGCTAGAGTTGGCATGTGCCAGGAGAAGGAGGTGGGAGGTGAGGCCAGGCACATGGCCGTGCAGACCCAGGGGACTTAGTGGGCCTGTGGAAGGACCCCGATGTTGGGTTTGCTTTTGTTGTTCAGAGTCATTGACTTACTCTGCATGAGCTGGGAAGCCTCCGGGGCCTTTGAGCAAGGGAGGTGAGACCTCACAGTGCAGGATGAGGTTGTCTGGGCTTTCAGCATCTCAGGTTAAGCACAAGGAAGACAGAACAGCTCACGATCTGTATCCGTACCACGTGCCTTCTCAGTGAAACATGTGCTGCAGAGAGGCCACCCTGGGCCTGAGCACAGACGCCAAGTGCAGCTGGAGCAGTGTCGGGGGCAGTCCTTGGGCTAGAGGGCGGGTCTGGAGGCATCAGGGCAGGGAGGGAAGGTGGCGAGGGGCTGCTGGGTGGGGACCAGTAAAAAATGTTGCAGCTTCTTCCTGTCAGCCAGGGGTCTGCAAACTGCAGTCTGCCTGCGAGCTAAATCCGCCTGCTGCCTGTTTTTGTCCAGCCCCTCAAGCTAAGAATGGTTGTTGTTTAAAAAACAAAAAACGACTCTCAAGGAATAGAGTATGCAACAGAAATGGTATATGACCCTGCAAAGCCTAAAATATTTCCTATCGGTCCTTTATAGGAAAAGCTTGTTGTAGGCAGATGATGGGGCCAAGACAAGGATGCCCCATCCATCCCACTTCATGCCGCTCTTAGGAAGATTGTGCCCGAGAACGGTGGGCGGGCATCTGGTCCAGGAATGCCCGATACAGAACTGCGTGCTCCCTGGAGTCTCTGCTGAGCACCCCTCTCTAAGAGGGAATGTCCTCAATAGCCATTTAAAGACTGAATGATCGGAAAGACCCGCCCTGGCTCTCCCTCCGTCAAGGCGGCTGTGGGAACCTGGGGGGAAGATAGAGTAATAGAAGCTCTGCAGGTGACAGTTTTGCCCGTTGTGTTTGAAATACTCAGAGGTTGCCCATTCTGTCATGGGTCTCCTGGCATTGATCACACTTGAGACAGAGTCTGTGTTTAAGGCAGGACGTGTATGGTGAGTTGGGACTTTTAGAGACTTGTCCCACTCTTCAGGTGACCTCTGAACAAACTTTAGCACATCAGGAACTCTCCGTGCTGCTGACTGTCCGGTGTGGTTCGTTAGTCCGGGGAAGAGACGAGGCTCCTGCCCCTCTGAGGGCCTGATGGGCCAGCTGTGTTCCCTGGAAAACTACCTAGCACACCAAAAGTCAGTCAAGGTCAGGGAGAAACTGATCCAAGGGAAGGCCGATTTGGAGAAGAAAAGGTAGCAGGGGAGGGGGAAAGAAAGGTAGAAGTAGGGGACAGGGGTTATCTTGTTGAACCTACTTGACCTTCTACCGCAGCCTGGTTCTGGGTCCAGACCCAGTAAATCGCACAAGGAGCAGCCAAGTTCACTGTGAATCCTTGGCCAGTAGCCTGCCATTGAGAGCCAGCTGCACTTCCGAGGCCAGGAGGTAGGCCAGGCAGAGGCTGGCCTGGGGCGGACCCTGGGCTGCAGATCAGCCTGACCTCTTTGGCTTCCAGCTCTGGCTGAAGAAGGGAGGATCTTCTTTACCTACTACTACCAATGCAGTGGCAGCAGTGGTTTCTACCACGACCCCTGGTCCCGGGGGCTGGTCGGACAACCAACCTCTGAAGAGCAGCGGCCTGGGACTTCTCCCCACCCCCAGATATTTTCATCCCCCATCTTCCCAGTCCACAGCCCACAGACCGAGGGCATCTGCACCCCACACTTTGAGATCTGCCGGTTTAAGTGGGACTGAAGGTTCCTAGAAAGTCAGCCTTGGATCTTCCTCTGGTGGCAAACTTCGACTCAGCTGGGTCCCTGTCTGTTCATGGACAGCAGGGCTGAGACGCCAGCTGTGGTCACAGTAGTGGGGAGGGAAGGCACAGAGGGGCTCAGATTTTGACCATTTTTTCTACCACAAAACCTTTGTTAGTTGACTTAGCAGCTCCTTCAGACCTGTTTGTGAGCTCAAAGCTCCATGTTCTGTTTTATTCCCCCCAAATCCTGAAACTACCTGTGATGGTCAAATGTTGTCAATGTTGGTAGCAGCCATAGCTGAAGTCGCTGCCCCTGTTCATCCTCCTCCTTCTTGCCATAGCTGTAACTTTTAATTTTTAAGACTTTTTTCTTCTAGCAAATGTAAGGTCCTACCAACTACTTAAGCTTGATTTTACCCCTACCTAATGATTCATAGAATTCAAATCTAGAGTTTCCTGGTCATGTCTTACTCTGCTTTGAAATCATTCCCGTCTCTCCAGAGTACAATCCAGGAAATTTCTCCAGATCATCTCTCACAGGGAACACAGCACCCAGAGTTGCCCTACTTTAAAGACAATTGGAAGAGACAGAGGTAACGCCAAGAGCAGTGACCGTCCCTGAAGTTCGGGGTGTGGCAACTCCCCAGAGCATCCTCTGAGGGCAGGGGCCTGATGACAGGTGCTGGTTGCACGTCTGTGAAGCTCAGGATTCCGGGGTCCAGCCCCAGCTTCCCCTACCACTACCGCCTAAGGAGACGTGGCCAGAGGGCGTTTGGCAGGAGGGCTGCCAGGCGGGTCTAGCTCATTGGTGGTGCCCTTGGTAGCACCAGATCTCCTCTCCGTCCCTGTCCTTCCTACCCCCTTTGCCGCTAATCTTTGTTTAGCTCCAGATGCTGTTATGGCTCTGACTAAAAGCTGGCATCAAGGAGGATGTGAGCCAGGGCTTTAATTTCCCTGGATACCAAGGAGAAAGAGGATTAAAAAAAATAGATCCAAGTATTTAAATTGAAAAGATACTTGAGTGAACCCCTAGTAGGGTCAAGTCCAGTGATGGGAAAGTTTGTGCACCTATGACAAGTCCCTTCCCTTCTGCTGTCTAACTGCCCTGGCTCAAGAGCTGGCAGCAAGCACAGTACTCTCATTAAGCTCTGCAAGACTTCTCTGGGAACCCAGATTAAGTAGCTCTGTGAAGGGAATCTACTTATCAAAATACTGATGAATGGGCTGGGTCAAGGGTGAGTCAGAGGCAGCCAGGGCTGAAGCATAAACCCCTTGGATTAGAGTGAGTTGCTTTATCTTTACGCCTGTTTTAGCTGCTAAAACAATTTGCAATCTAGATCTGATGCTCCTTTGATAGTCTTTCTTATGCAGAGTTTTTCCAGGGGTCAGCTACCACTCAGCTATGTCCCAGGGTAGCTGCTCTCAAGACATTTCTGTAAATTCCTTTCCATCCTGACAGAAGCCGTTGCTCCATTTTGTATATCCAAAGGTTCTCCCTGTGTCTCAAAGCCCCTCTGAGAAGAGAATCAGGTGAGCCAGGTTGTCACCTGGATATGCTTCAGTGTCTGCTTATGTTAGATCTGGTCCCTTTGTCCAAAGGTCACCCATTTGTGGAGCAAGCAGATGCACTTCAGTGTGATAGGACCAGCCTGAGGTTAGCCAGAGGCTGCTTTGTTGTTCTGTTCTTTGCGGGGCTTTAGAAATGGTGAGAAGTTATACCACTTTTCTGGATCTTCATTATCTTATCCATAAGAAGGGGGATGGGGGCGATGGCTGGCTGGTTCTCACATCCTCTAAGTCTCTGCAACCATCCAGCTCTCTCTGCACACTGCCTGCACCCAAGTGTGAATCCTTTCTCTCCTCCCCTCCTCCCCTACTGGGAAGAGCCCTGCTCCAGCTACCTGGACATCACAAACCCAGAGGGAGTTTGGAAGGAAGGGGAGAGAACTGTGTGCCCCAATCTTGAGGCCACTGGAGAATCTCAAGAGGAAGAGGTTAGATAGCCTGTAGGAGCAGGTGACTCACTGCAAAGGGAGTGATTGTTGGCCTTTTTCCTTGATGTGGAGGATGCCATCTTCTCCTCTCTCCAAATTTGGTTCCAGGATGGATGATTTGGGGGGAATTTTCTGCAGGCAGCGAATCTCATTCAGAAATTCTTCTTAGCTTCCATTGATGATCATGGCTTCTTAATCTGGATGTACTGCCCGTTTCCTGCAACAACCAGCTCTTACAATTGTAAATTTTACAGCCATGTGACGCTTAGAGGCTGGCTTCTTAGTTTCAGTTTGACAGATGGGGAACTTTGGACCACAAAAGGTTAAATGACTCATCCAAGGTCACACAATCAATTAATTGGAAGAGCCAGATTTACTGGGATCTAAGGAACCTACAGTGAAATGCACAGATCAGTTTCGAGGAATTCACGCACCTGTGTAACCCACACCCTCAGCAGCGAACCAGAATTAGAATCATTCCCTGTTTTTGTTTTTGTTTTTCTTGTTTTTTTTCGGTATGCGGGCCTCTCATTGTTGTGGCCTCTCCCGTTGCGGAGCGCAGGCTCCGGACGTGCAGGCTCAGCGGCCATGGCTCACGGGCCTAGCCGCTCTGCGGCATGTGGGATCTTCCCGGACCTGGGCACGAACCCGTGTCCCCTGCATCAGCAGGCGGATTCTCAGCCACTGCGCCACCAGGGAAGCCCTAGAATCGTTCTCTGGGCCACAACTGCAAGATTATTGAAAGCACGGAGCCTAATGGGAATTCAGCTTCCCTTTAGGAAGACCTCCCTCTCCCTGCTTGTCCCCATTCCCTGAAGTGGCATGTGGCATCATCCCCTTGCCTTTCTGATTTTGTCCCATTCCCAGGACCTGTATTATTCTCTGAGCTGGAGTTCCGATTTCTACCTGGTTTAGGCAGAGTTGTCTAGGAAACTAGAAATAACGACAGTTGCCAGGCTATGCAGATCGGGTGATCCTCGGCTCCTTCAGAACAACGTCATACCAGCCTTCTCTGCTTTTTCTACTACGCTCACCTGCCCTCAGGTCACTGGAATCATCCCCAGGTGGCCCAGGTTGCTTTCAGCTCCCTAGCCACAGCGGATCTGACCCTCCAGCTTAATTTACAAGGAGGTGGTGGCCGGTAGCTCTAGATGCTGGGTGACATGGGGACGGATGATTCTGTGTCTGGAAATGTGTGTGACAAGTGGAGGAGGAAAGCCTGTGAAACTAAGCTTCTGTTTGACTCATCTTTGTTTTCCAGGAACTGGAGGAGGTGTGCATTTCAGACTGTTCACGTCCATTCCACCTTAAGCATTGCCCTTTTTTTTTTTTTTTTTTTGCATTCATTGTTTCCTTCCCTCTCACTGTCATTCGGAGTAACTGCAGCTGTGAGCACTGCACTTGGGGTTACCTCTCTGAAAGGGAACTGCTTATCTCCCATCTGTATCTGTGGAGTGAGAAAACTTGTCTACGTCAGCAGAGCTGGGTAATCATAAGACCCCTGGTCCCTAAGGATCTTTATCTGATTCCCTTGAGTGACTCCCCAAACTCAAGTCTCCTGACTTTGCCTCAATGCTCCTTTCACAACAAGCTGCCGGTCTTTGTTGAAATCTGTGGTCCTCTGTCCTGTTGAATCTGTAGTTCATCTTGTAGACTGCCCACATTTCTAAAGAAGTAGGAGACAAGCTTGGAGGGAATGGGAAATGTGGAGCATTACACAGTAATGTGATGGAGAAAACCGCATATGTTGGGACTGTAGCAGCAGTTTGGGGGGCAGAGGAGGAGGTTGTGGTGCTGGTGGCAGGGGAGGAGGGAGAGCAGAGAAGAGGGGGTAAAGGAAGAAGTGACTCAGTACTCACACAAACTGAGCTGAAGGCATGTGCATACGTGTGAAAATAATTAAGTCCTACGGTTTGTCATCAGGAGAGAGGATTAGAAATCTGGATTTCTGAGTTTTCTAGGTCCTGTTCTCTGCAGCTGATTTCCACCTCTGGTCTGAGAAACTGTCAGGGGAGGATCAAGGGCAGGGGAGGCAGAAGGGGTGTGCAGAATCCACTCTAACTGGTTATTTGTTTTGACAGACAGCTGTTTCATTGATGCTGGATAAAACTTCAGTTACATATATATATATATATATATATTTTTTTTTTTTTTTTTTTTTTTT
>NC_041216.1:2577422-2583651 GCF_002837175.3 Physeter macrocephalus
GCCGCTCCGCGGCATGTGGGATCCTCCCGGACCGGGGCACGAACCCGTGTCCCCTGCATCGGCAGGCGGGATCTCAACCACTGCGCCACCAGGGAAGCCCCAGTTATATTTTTAATTACCTTTAACAGAAATTACAAAACATCATCCGTGGCCTTCTTCTTCCAGTTTTGCTGCCTGCCTTTTGGATGTTTGGGCCTTTTTAAGTTCTTGTAAAGCGGCCCTTACTCCCCAAATCTGAACCCATTACTTCTTTTTTTTTTTTTTAATGGCGGCGCCACGCGGCATGTGGGATCTTAGTTCCCCAACCGGGGATCGAACCCGTGCCCCCTTCATTTGGAAGCGCGGAATCTTAACCACTGGACCGCCGGGGAGGTCCCGAACCCTTCACTTCTTACCTCCTTAGCTGCAACCTGTTTCTTTGCCTTTTGCAATGCCACCTCCACCTCACAGCTACCAAGTTTCGAAATTCACAACTCCCTCTGACTCATCCTTAAGCCCTCTTGCTGAATTCTTCTCCCTTAGATATTTGCTTTGTGGTACCTTCCAGATCTCTTTCTTTCTCTCCCATGGCCAACACCATGGTCTAGCCCCGATCAGGGCCAGCCTGGACCGCTGTAAAAGCAGCCGCATAGCGCAGGGAGATCAGCTCGGTGCTTTGTGACCACCTAGAGGGGTGGGATAGGGAGGGTGGGAGGGAGGGAGACGCAAGAGGGAAGAGATGTGGGAACATGTGTATATGTATAACTGATTCACTTTGTTATAAAGCAGAAGCTAACACACCATTGTAAAGCAATTATACTCCAATAAAGATGTTAAAAAAATAACTGAGATATTTCAGGCATTTAATTCAGATGTATGCACCATTTGAGTACTCACTAAATAAAAATATATACAATGCTTTAAAAAACAAAAAAAACTTACTAGTACACTCCTCACCCTAGCCTATTCTGCAGTCCCACAGAAAGCTGAAGCCTTTAAGATTCTCCTTTAAGTATGTTAATCTGCTATTCACACGTCTCCAACTGCTCCCTACTGTTTATTGGATAAAGCCCAGACTTCTCTGTGTGGGATTCAGACCTCTCTGAAATCTGGCCTCCTTCCTCCCTATCAAATTCTCTTTGTCTCTGTCTCCCTTGCACAAACCCTCCTCCTGGGGCTGGTGCTCAGCTGCTCTCACAGTCTGCCCTCACCCCCCCTGCAAACCAGCTCACTTCTTATCCACCCGCCTAAACTCACCCCCCGCAACTCCAAGGTGAAAGGCACCCCATTTTCCCAGAAAGACCAGTCAACCTTTTCCTGAGTCTGCCGGCTCCCCTTGGGGGTGTCTAGTGGTGCTCACTGCTGGGATCTCTTTTTGGCACCTGACTTGCCGGCTACTGTCATGACCATCATCTCCTCGGTGAAATCACAAGCCCTTAGAGCAACTGGATTTTTTTTTATCAACCCCAGTGCTTGGCCCAGCGTAGCACGCTTGCGGGCCTCCGGACATTGTTTTGGAGGATTATCGCGCACTGCTCAAGCAAGCTACAAAGCGACTCTGTATCCTCTGCTACAATGTGGTCCCAGATTGAGGATGGAATGAGTTTTCTTTGGGGTCATCAGCCAGTCTGCCCATCGCTTAGGGTTGCATGCACAGTGCCCAGCTTCCCCCCACCAGCTCCCCCTCCTAGGGGTGTGCCAAGGGGCTGGCAATAAGCACTCCCCTCCCTCTTAGTTTGGGGTTTCTCTCCTGTTGCCAAGAACCTAGTCCTGGCTTTGCCTCCCTCTGATTCCACCTCCCTCCTGGAAGATGTTCTTCTTCTTGCTTTATTTTGGCTGCCGATTTTACTACTCTGCAGCTTTCAGGTTTGTGGGCTTCCTATGTGCCCGCAGGAAAATTCGCCAGGGTTCTCACCCCACACGTGACTTCTTCCTCAGAACTGTAATTTAAGAGATGCGTGTTCTGTTTCCAACTGCCGTTATGCCACTGGGGCCAAACCCAGCAAGAGACTCCAACGGCGACAGCAGAAATGAGGGAGGTTTTAGAGGAGGAAAATCCCCTTGGTGAAAATGGAGACGGTCCTCTGAAAACACTGCAGAATTCTGGCTGAAGGAGTCAGACCCATTTCTAATCCAAGAATAGTAATTCTCTAAGAGTGGACAACGGGCAAATCTGGGTCCAGGTGTCTGCTTACTACAAACATAGTAGACTCTCCAAATCCAGCGGGATTTTGACCAGCTCAGGAGAAAATTGCTGTGTAAATACTTGTCGGGGAGTGGGCTACAGAGGGAGTTATATGTCAAATTACTGTCCCAAACCCGATGCAGAGCAAGGAAGAAAGTTATACAATTACGGCTTGAGGTAAGCAGGCCACGGCTACACCTTGGAAGTCTCGTGTTCCATTGGCCTGGGGTGTGAAGGCATTTGTTGTAACAGGATTTGGTCTGTGGCCCTCAAAGGTTTCCATCTTGGCAAGGGGGAGATTTAAGGAGTTTTCCCTGCTGTGGTGTCTTTTCATCTACTGGAGGCATAGCTTTTTCAGTTTAACTTCTCTTCCTCATGAAACTCGGGCATCCTTATGCAGAGGCTCCTGATGGATGTTTAGGTGTTAAATCCATCCTGGGAAAGCGTGGGGACCACTGATCTCAGAGGGACCCAAAGTCCAGCTGTTGATTTGCAGGGCTTTTTTCCTATCAGGTTTGCTTACTGCCCTTGCTGGTCTGAACCAGAGTTAAATCCCAGTGTTAGGAAGGACTGTGGCACTCACCTAATTCAACCCTCCACGAAGTAAAGAGATGCCAAGTTCCATAGTGTGCAACCAATCTGCCTGACTGTTCCCTGTGGCAGGGAATTCACTTTAAGTTGCCTGTTCTGCTGCCTCTAATTACTAGAATGGACTTCCATTTTAAACATGAGCAAGCAATTCACAAGAGAAGCAACACAAATGAAAACCTTCAGCATCCCTGGTAATTAAAAAGAAGACAAATTAAAACAATGAAATGCCCTTGTTTCCCCCAACAAATTGGTAAAGATTTTCTCAAAGGTCAGTACTCAGCATAGACAAACATTTGAGGAAATCAGCCCTCACTTGTTTTTCGAGGACAGTTTGGCAATATGTGTTAAAAGCCTTAAAATCTGTATAACCTTTGATTTGGCAATGCCATTTCTAGTGCTTTCTCTTAAGGAAATGATACTGTTTGTGTGGCAAGGATTTAGCTATAAGGATATTCCTAGTGGTGATGCATATAATAAAACCTGACAACTAGCCAAGTCTCTAACAAGGGGGGATTGATCAAGTCAGGGGTGCCACAGCCTAAGCATTACTTAGGCATTTTTTATCAACTCAGTTTTCATGGTACTACTACAAAGTAGGCCTGTTATTTTGGCAATTTTACAGATAAAAATAACTGAGCCATGAAGAGGGCAAGTAACTTCAGTGAAATGATAGAGATGGCCAATAATGGAGGCGGGATGTACGTCCAGGTGGTCTCTCTGGAGCCCACACATTCTTAACCTGTGTGCTCCACTACCTCTCATAATAGACATGTGAAGCGGAAAATATGTATTAGGTGGTATGTAGAATATGCTTCTATTTTTGTTTCAAATATCAAAGACTCGCAGAATATACGTGACATTACTTTTTAAAAATAAATTTATTTATTTTATTTTATTTTTTATTTTTGGCTGCGTTGGGTCTTTGTTGCTGTGCACGGGCTTTCTCTAGTTGCGGCGAGCGGGGGCTACTCTTCGTTGCGGTGCACGGGCTTCTCATTGCGGTGGCATCTCTTGTTGTGGAGCACGGGCTCTAGGCATGCGGGCTTCAGTAGTTGTGGCACGTGGGCTCGGTAGTTGTGGCTTGTGGGTTCTAGAGTGCAGGCTCAGTAGTTGTGGCACATGGGCTTAGTTGCTCTGCAGCATGTGGGATCCTCCTGGATCAGGGCTCGAACCCGTGTCCCCTGCATTGACAGACAGAGTCTTAACCACTGCGCCACCAGGGAAGCCTGACATTACTTTTATAATTAGAAAAAAGTTTGGTTAAAAAAAAATCTATCCTTTATATTCAGCCAAGCTCTGAAGCCTTTACCCATTTTCCAACTCTTTCATTTACCAAATTTTCATTGAGCTCCTTCAATAGGCAGGGCATGATGACAGCTGCTCTGGATCAGCATGGTAGAAGACTGGTTAGGCCCAACTGGTACAGAACTTCTGTGCCATGGGGAGACCAATGGTAAACAAATGAACGGATACCAAGGGCTGCCATTTATTGATGCCAACTGTGTGCTGCGTATGCGTCTAACCAATATTGATGTTTCATATGTTTATTCTTTTAGTCTTTTACATAACTCCTTTTATAACCCTGGACAGCATGTGGCATTAATCCTTAAGGTCACCCAGTCCGTAGGCAGTGGGGCTAGGATTCGTCTCTGGCAGGGACTTTCCAGCCTAAGCTTCTAACTTCTCCAGCCTCTCCTACTACAAATTCTTTACAGTCCAGTCACACTGGCCTCCTCTCCTACCCCAGGACCTTTGCACTTGACATTCTCTCTGTCCAGGGTGCTCACTCTCCCACTAGACCTTAGCATGGTGGCCTCCTCATCATGCAGCTCACAGAGACCTTCCCTGAGCTCCCCATGTGGCTTGCCTCTCATTTCCACAGTCATTCACCATCATTTTCTATCACATCACCTTGTTTTATTTTCTTTGTGGCAGTTATCGCTGTCTGACATTAGCTGACATTGTTTCACCCACTGGATTGTAAGCACCATGGAAAACAAGATCCTTGTCCTTTTTTTTTTTAATATGAGAGGTCTCATTTATTTATTTATTAAAATATATTTTTCAATGTTGTGTATTTAATATGATGTATTACAATACAATACTTGCAGTAAAGGAGAGATATGATCAGACATCATCTACCTATTTTCAACAGTATGGAGTTTTGGGACTCAGAATTAACATGGATCTGGTTCTAAATAGTAAATTGGAGAACTTTCAAACAATGATCAACATGTGTTTTTGTCAAATTGAATCAAGGAAGACAAGTACATGCCATTTATACATTCCCTTCTCACTTACCTCCATGTACCCTTGAACCCATGGTCAGTATCATTGTTCTCTATTGAAACAGTAGTAATAACTTAATTATACCCAGTAACATATTCAGTGCTTTGCTAACCTGCTTTATATACATTGTCCCCTATAATCTGCCCAAAAGTCCTGTGGTACCCTCGCTAGTTTATAGATGAGTGTGTTAATCAGGGTCTCCAGAGAAACACAACCAATAGGATATATCTCTATCTACATCTGTGTCTGTCTCTATGTCTACATCTATATCTATGTCATCTATCTATCTATTATAAGGAATTGACTCACATGATACATGATTATGGAGGCTGAGAAGTCCCACAGTCTGCCATCAGCAAGCTGGAGACCCAGGAAAGTCAGTGGTATAATTCCAGTCCTAGTCCAAAGGCCTGAGAACCAGGAGAGCTGATGGTCCAGCCAATGGTAAATTCTAGTTCAAGTGCAGGAGAAGACCAATGGCCCAGCTCAAAAACAGATTTAGGAGAAGACCAATGTCCTCGCTCAAAAACAGACTTAGCAGAGCAAGATCCTTGTCCTCTTGATCACCATTGTGTCTCCAGTGCCTACCATAGTCCCCGCACATAGTGGGTGTTACTGAAGAGAGGGAGAAAGTGAATAAATGAAGGATGATGAGAGACTGATGGTCTCTAGGTGAGACACGCACATTGGAGGCCATGGAAGGCAAGATGATCCACTGTGGGGCAGGAAGGAAATAAGGTAGATGAATAGGTAGGTAAATATATAGGTATAGACACACACACACACACACATATCATCCTTTCTTTCTATTTTTGTAAATGACAGCATGTGAATATAATTTATAAATAAACAAATAAACACATATGCCAATTTACTCAAATGTTTACTGCTAGGGCACATTACCAAAAACTTTGGGGATCATTGGCTTAGAAGGAGAGACAGGTGAGGAACCAGGCCATCTGATGTGGTGTTACAGGTGCTTCCGACAGCATGAGTGTTCAGTGCCATTGAGGCAGTACGTACAGGGTTACCTAACCTGCCTTGCGGGGGTTGAATAATTGCGAAAACTTACATTAAAAAAAACTGTTTTGTTAATATTTGTAATTATTTTTTAAAAACTACCCAAAAATACACAAGCTCTTATTTTTTTTTTTTTTTTTTGTGGTACGCGGGCCTCCCCCTGCT
>NC_041216.1:2583706-2599505 GCF_002837175.3 Physeter macrocephalus
CAGCGGCCATGGCTCACAGGCCCAGCCGCTCCGCGGCATGTGGGATCCTCCCAGACCGGGGCGCGAACCCGGTTCCCCTGCATCGGCAGGCAGACGCGCAACCGCTGCGCCACCAGGGAAGCCCACAAGCTCTTATTTTTAGACAATTAAAGCAACATAAATGGCCATGGCCCTTATGGTCATTTTCCTAATAGATGGTGAGAGACCACCTGAGAGTTCACAATTGACTAGCTAGAGAGAGTAGTTTCCAAAGAGTTTAAATATGGCTGTTAATGACTGTGGTTAAATATCCAAGTTGTCCTTACTTTCTGAGCTGCGAAATTAATCTGAAAAATAGAAAACATGTCTTCAAACTCTGGTCTCCTAGCTAGAGAGGCAGTAGGGCATTGCAGTGGAAGAACGTGGGCTTTGGAGTCTGACGGACTTGAAACTTTCCTTCTGCATGACTTCGAGCATGTCCCTTTTCTTGGATCACTCATCTGCAAAATGCGCACATGGATGCCTGCCTGAGAGACACCATGTTGTGAAGATGAAACAGAACAATGAGCATCTAGGACCCAGCACAGTGCTTGGTACATGGTGCGTCTATCTGAATATCAGTTCCTTCCCAGTTCCTCTGTTTAAAGAGAAAACGCCGCACACTTAGAAAGGACTGATATGTCCTTCAGAACATCGTCAAGAACATGCTTTTTCCTTTTTGTACTTGATTAAACTGAGTCATGCTTGAATATGTTCTTCCTTAAATAATTTAAATTGATTTCATGTAAACCACAGCCATCCTTCTTGGGGCTGTATTGACCCTTGATATTTTGCTGGTGATGCCATCAGGCTAACCTTCTTTTCATCCCTGGGCTCAAGCTTAGATGCTGCAGCAGCTGGATTTCTGTACGACCAACAACTCTTGTCTTCTGAGCATGGAGGATTGCCGTTGGCTTGAAGCAGAGTAAACAGAGAGAAGCTGGGACCTTGGCCTGGGAACCACCTGTGTCCAGGAAGTGAGGCCTCTTGTGGAGTGGGGGAGGGGGACTGAGCGGCCTGTTTGGAGGAGAGGAATTGGATCAGGAAGGGGAGGACTGAGTTGGGCAAAACTCAGCAGATTCCTTGGCATGCGCTGCAGAAGGATTCCCTGAAGGGCTGCACAGAAAAGAAATGTGCTGTGTGTTTGGCAGGCCAGAAACCACAGAGAACCTGGCAATGCTTTTTGAGGATTTGGGAGCAGAAAAGCAGACTCCCTAGGTGGTTATTTATAGAGCCGGCAGCAGTAATGATCAGTTAGAAAAAATAAATTATAACTCAGTTAAACCTGAAATAACTTTTCTTTTGCAACCCCAGGCATTCCACCCGGGCGGCTTGCACACCACTCCCTCCTGATAGAGTTCCTGGAGGCCGAGGATCCACGCCAGGCTCACTCATGGCCCCTCAAAGCTTCAGCGCAGTCCATAAGGCAGCAGGGAGGGAATGTCTGGCTAGAGACAGAATTCTGGCTGGATGACTCCTTTCTTTTCCCCTTGCACCCCCCAAATTGTAAAATTGTCTCTTCTTTCTTCCCTCAACACGTCTGTATCATACGGCAGAAGGTGGACCTTGCTGGGAGTGTGGAATCGGTGGCACACTGAGCCTCCGCTTTTGCATGCCTTGTGCACGTGAGAGTGTGCACACCAGCTTGTGTGTGGCGTCTGTGTTTTGGCTGCAGCAAGAGCTTCTTAGTGGTGAGCCTTCTGAGAGCTGGATGCTGACTCTGAGTCCACAGGCCCCCAGTCTCTCATCCCCCCTCAGCCAGCCAGTAAGACCACCACAATGTTCACACTGACAGCTTGGCAGTGGGGTCACCTTGAGCTGCCCGACCTGTCACTTGGCATCTTGACACTTGGGCATCCATCCTGTTTCCCCTCTCCCAGCCATCTGTTCCTTCTTTTCTATTCATTCATTCGTTCGTTCATTTGCTTTTCAATCGACAAGCATTTATTGAGCGTCTAGGATGTGCCAGGCACTGGCAACGTACAAATAAATCTAGAGGCTGCAAATGGGTGGCACTTGAGTCAGTCTGGCCTGCAGATGCATGTTATTTGGCTCACAACATGGTGTCTTAAATTTGACTTGCTGCTGACAGTAAAGATGTGGCGATTTCACATGAGTATGCTGATACTTACTTCTCCCCCAGAATCTGAAGTTCTGGTAATACAGGCCCACACTCCCACGTGTTAGTATTTTCTACAAGGGCAGCTGCCCCCTTTAGGTGAGGCAAGTCCCTCCGATTCATCACGGATCCCGAGACTCCCAATTTTCTGGCCAGCACCAAGACAGATACCATACAGGTCCCATAAATCAGCTGCTACACGCATTTATGGGACCTGCCTGGCCCTGTGCATTTGAATCTGTGACCCCTGATGCAGATTCTAATCTGAGGGGTTTTATGGTCCAGTGGGGGAGGGAGGCAGAGCCACAGGTAATTTTAGTACATGAGAAGTGTCATGAGAACAGTATCCTTTGGAAGAACGGGGGAAGGAAAGATTGTTATTGACGAAAAGAGTCAGGGACTTAATGGAGAAAGTGAGTTTGGACCCAGAATTTGAAAATGCAGTAAGAATATGCCAAGATGTAGCTGCGAAGGGCACCCCCAACACAGGGATTGGTCTTTATAGCAGCTCAGAGGACGAAGGAGCAGAGAAGTCCAGTGGGACGGGGGCGGGGCGAACCTCAGCGCAGGTAGGGTTGAGGCCGTTCTCTCTTCAGTGGGATGCTCCTCGGCCAACCCTGCCCAACTCTGCCCAACCCCAAACCAGAGACCCCAGGGCCCTTCACACCCTTCTGGCCAGTGGACACCCCTCCCCCAGCGCCTGCCCCAGACAGCTGGGCGGCTTGTGAACAGGTTCCGATCCATCTGCCAAAATTTGTCTGGAGTAACAGGATCCTGCTCTTTCTCCCCACCCCAGCCCAGAACCCAGGGAGGGGAGAGTGCAGAGGGAGAGGGAGAGGACAAGGCAGGTCTGTCTCCACCCTCAGGGGGTAGCAGGTGGCCCTGGGCACAGACCCAGTGAGTGGACAGGCTGAGTAAGCCTCCACGGTCCCCCTCCCTCTCTGGCACAAGCTGGAGATCCTCAGCACGTGCGTTCCCCTGGTCCTCGGCACTCATATATCATCATCACTTATAGTAGTCTGGTGTCTCCCCAGCCGGCATCGTCAACCCAGAGCGGGAGGGGCGGGAGGAGACTTGTAGTTTATGCATGATTCACTGTGGAGAGTTCACAGGAGCCTCCAACCCTACCTGCTCTCATCCCCTCCACACCCCAGTCCTGGCTTTGTCCTGGGCGCAGTCTTCGCCATGCCTTTGCCTTGGTCACTTCCCTCAGTCTGGATCTCCCTTTCTCACCCTTTCAAAATGTTGAAATCCTTTCTTCTTTAAGCCCCTCGATGCGTGATGCCTCCCTGGACCTCCCTGATTCAGGAGGCACCAGCACCAATCACATCATAACATTGCCAGAGATCAAAGAACTCACCCATGATCCGGATGCCCCAATCAATACAGCATTTCAGAGCCAGAAGAGAGCTCAGCCGCTGAAGATGACCCCCTCGCTTTATTCCCCACCCCGTGTGTTCCTTTTTTGGCGGTGAACATAGAGGTTTGGTAGGGGTGATGAATTCTGTGCCCCCAACCAGACTGTTCGCTGCTCGAGGGCAGGAGCTGGCTGCTGTGCGTGTTTTCCCTAAGATGCGCTCGCTGCTGCATAACGACTGTGCCCAGATGTATGTGGTTAGTAGCCAGTTGCCCCCTGAGTTGAATTCTTGGTAGAAGGGATGAGGAGTTACTCTTTGCACACAGATTTGTCATTAAGGTTATCACTGGAGGAGGAGTGGTAACGGTTTGGGAGTGACTGGGTCAGAGGAGGTGGCACCTGTAATGTGAGGGCACCTTGTGGCCAAGAGCCTCTTTGCCTGGAGTGTTAAAATTTGGCTAATGGGAAATTGGTTCAGGCATCCTACGGGTTAATGCAGGCTTGGGGAAGGCAAGGAGTGTAGACCCGGTGCCCTCCTATCCCCGCCCCCCACAAGGATGTCAAGAAGTCAGGGCCTGGTGATAAGAGGGAATCTTAGCTCCTCTGAAGTCCCCATCTATGGGACTCTAGGTTATTCAGAAATGTTGGCCAGAAGTCGAGGGATCTCAGCCTATATTCTACCAGTTGCCCTGCTTCAGTTCCACTGACGGTTTCCCCAAGCTCCTCTGCGGCTTCCCACAGTGGTCTTCTCCTGGGCTTCCTTCTGGCCGCACCACCTGTGGCTGTGATGCCTCTGGAAGCTGCACCAGGGCTCTGAGTGGCCGGTGCCAGCACCCCAAGGCTGCTTCTGTTGGGCTGGGGGTTTCCACCCAGCAGCCTGGGGCCTGGGGGTGCTGGGGAGAACTACGAGGGAGGCAGAGCACAAGTGGGTGGACATGCACACCCTGAGAAGTTTCACTGGTTTGGATCCCTCCAGAGACTATTGGTCTTCTTATTGATCAGCTAATGACAAGTTATAGTCTTCTAATGTTTACAGAGAGTTTCCACGTATGCTAATTTCCTTGATCTTCACAAGTACCCCACGTCTTGGGTATTTTTACCATTCCCATTTTATGGATGAAGAAACTAATGAATCTCAGAGAGATTGAAATGACTCGCCTAGGGTTGGAATCCAAATCTCTTTGGATTCTAAAGCATCTCATCGTTCCAATACACTTTTTGCCTCCCAAATCCTGTCTCCGGATAGACCTGACTCACTAGCATTCTTTCTAGGTGAAGGGGCACCAGAGCTGGGAAGTGATTCCGCACCACCCCCAATCCCTGGAACTTGCTGTCTTCTTGCTCCTGTCATTGAGGACACCGGCCTAAGGGGACATTTTCTTCCTCCACATCCTATTGAAGCACGAGGAGTCCTACTCCTACTATTGAAAGGGAGAGAAATTCAAAGGAAAGTCTCAGATTCCAACTTTGGGATCCACTTGGGAAGAAGATTCTCCTGGTGCCTTAGGGTCTTTTGTTCCTCTGTGCATTTATTTATTTATTCAGCAGATATGTATAAAGAACCTGCTCTGTGCCAGGCACAGTTGCAGGTGCTGGGGTTACCGTGGTGAACAAAACTGGCCAAGTCCTCACCCTCTTGGAGCTCACATGCTAGTGAATGATGAACACAATGTTTCAGACCGTGCCGGGGGCTATAAAGAAAATAGAGAAGGGTGATGGGGTAGAAAGGGTGGGAGAGAGAGCTGCTTGGATTAGGTACTCAGGAGTGACTCCAGAGGAAGAAACATACAAACTGAGACTTGGGTGACAGAAGGAACCCGACATGAGAAAACCAGGCCAGGAAGAGGGACCAGGAAGGGCAAAGGTCCAAGTGGAAGCTCAGAATGAGATTTTAAGGAAATAATATTCTTCATGGTGGTTAGATTACGTGTGCTGTCATCACTGTGGTTCAGCAACAACATGCCTAGTGGGAGGAGTTATCCCAGGACCCGACACATGTGTAATGGGATTTCTGTGAGAAAACCAGGCTGGGTGCTAGACAGTGGACTCACGGTTGAACTTGGAGACCCAGGAACTGCTTCCATCACAGGCTTACTAAGAAATGACCAGGGCACGGAATGAGTGCTTCGGTGGGGAGGACAGGAAGAAAGCCCAAATTCACCGATTATAGAGACTCTTGACCCTTGTGACCCTGCTAATGACGAAAGTCAGGTTTTCTAAGACTCCATATTTATGATTTGAAATTGTGCTGCTGGGGTTTCAAGTTGGGGTTCTGCTATCAATTATCTGTGTTTCATTGTTTCTTTGAACAAGTCACTTAACCTCTCTAAACTTAGAAATATTATATTAAGTGAGGGAGGGAGATTAAATGAACTCTGAGGCGCTTCTTCTTCTTTCCCTTTTAATGCCTTAAAATGAATGCATTTATCAGTAGTTAGTTTTCTCTGTGTTGCAGCCTTTTTTGTGCCTCCGCTTTGAGTGAGGTTAGAGTACCAAGTCTAAGTGAGTCATTTGTAATGGTAGTGATTCCTTAATATAAGCCAGGTGCTACTATTGACCTCTCTTGGTGTAGACCCGTGGTTCCCAAAATGTAGTCCCTGGACCAGCGGCTCCTGGGAATTTGTTAGAAATACAAATTCTCAGCCTCAACTCCAGATCTACTGAATTAGAAACCCTGGGTGTGTAACCCCAAATCTGATTTTAACAAGGCTTCCAGGTGATTCTGATGCACAGTAAAGTTTGAGAGCCACTGGTGTAGAGTACGTGCTTTAAGATTTGGGGCTACCAGTGACGGATTCTTATATTTCAGCCATTCTTGTGGCCACAGGAAATGCTTGCATTTGTAAGATGTTTATCCAGCTTGGCTTGGCGAACAGTCCTGTGGCTGTAAAGCAGAAGGGAAGCTCATGGCTTTTGCTGGGATTGGGCCCAAGATCTTCTGGTTGGCATCATATCCTGTCCACTACTCCAGGCGAGGACCTGCTAAGAGGAGGGTGTTGGCAAGGGGTGTGCTCATCCTTGAGGAAGCCTTGGCAGAGGGGCTGCTGGACGTGCTTCGGTGGAGGCTGATTCAAGTGGAGCCGGTTGTTGATTATGTTAGCGTTCACACATTTTTAAAGCATGAAACTGTCCTGGGTTTATAAGAGTCTGGTAGATAGATCTGCCTGCACCTGTGTCGTGAAGATCAGTGGTGATGAAAAGCCTTGGGTCTCAAATAAAAAGTAATCTGGTGACCCTGCTGTACACTGAATCTAGAGCTCTGATCCAGTTTGGTCTCCTTGTCTAAATGTCCACTCGTAAAACAAGAGTGAGGTGACCAGATGGTCCAAATCACCCAGGACTGTCCCGTCTTTCCCCTTCCTGTCCCTCTCAGTCTGGTGTCTCGGATTTGGCCCTGCGTTGCCCACTCCTGCTGGATCTTGTCCATTCGAGGGACAAAACGTCCTGACACCTTCCTGAAGAATGGGAAGAGAGGAGATTCTGAAAGCACAGATTGCAATACTGTGCCAGAGGCCGAGGAAACCTATGCCTGGAGGGATTGCCCCACACCCACAGGAGCACCAAGGATGCTGGAGCCGGAGACACGCAGGCCCAAGAAGGGTAGAAGTAAGTTTATTTTCCTGGTAGGGCTTAGAGGAGGGTTAGTACTAGGTAGGCATCGGGAGGGGGGCTGGGATGGCCTCTACTGGCCAGAAGGCAGAGAATGGGAGGCAGATGGGCAAAGCAGGAGGTGACAAGGGCATGGCAAGGAGTATGAGCCTTTCAGCCCAAGCTGGCCTTGCCCCTCTGCTCACGCCTTCTGCCCCTCTTTCTGAATTCTTTCATCTCTGACCATGTCGTTCCATCCTGGGGTCCTTCCTTCCTCCTGCCATCCTGGCGGCCCCGACACCCTTGTTAACCACTTGCCCTCCCCATGCTCCTGCTGTACCCTGCCCACTGCCCTCTCCATCCTCCTCATCCGCTTCTGTACATCGTTGACATGATGGAAACGGGAGAATGGTAGAGTCCCATCGTGATAAGCACTCTCCCTGTTCGCAGATACCAGCAATGACCAAGGGCCACCCATAGCAGTTCCCCGGCTGTCCGTCCAGGACCCACCGAATGGAGGACACGCAGCGGCTCTCCCCTTACAACCACAAAAGCTGAAACAAAGGCCAGAGAAGCTGACGAAGCAGCACGAGTCCAGAAGCTTTCAGAATCACCCTGAGAAAATTGTCTGTTGAATGACAACCAGTTTTACCAATGTGTGAGAAGAGACCTTACCTCCCCCACTGGGTTCCATCCTATCTGGATGCCCTTCCTTGTGGACTTCGGAGATCTCATATCTACCTTTAAGCATGCAGTTCCTGCTTCAGCTGTGGTAGTTCTGGTTAACCTTCTCTGTGAGAAAATGTTCATTTTTTTTTTCTCCCTCCACATGCTGGATTGAACTGTCTTACCTGAAACTGGGTCATTTTGGGTCATTTTAGGCTAGAAGCACCTCTGGACATTCTCGTTTCTCAGAAGTTGCCAAGTTCATGTCACACTTGTTTCATTTGTGAACAGGGGTCCACTTCTGACAGATGTTACCTGGCCTGAGCAGTGTGTCTCCTGTTGGCTCCTTGGTACTTTTCTCCCCTTCTCCACCCTGTCCCAGGTGAGACTGACTCAGTGGCAACCCTACCTTTGCTGGTGAGGACCGTATATGTGGCAGACGGCCTTTGGCTGGAGGTGTGAGAGAAAGTGTGGTCTGGTGGAACCAACATCTTTGGCAATTTGGAGGCCACTGGAGCAGGACTTTATTCCTGGGAGAAGGTAGTTTCAGAGAGGCCAGCCCTTATCTCCGTGTGCCCCCTGGTTCTACCCTCTTAACTCTTAGTCTTGCCTTTTAGTGCCTTTCTTAATCCAGGGTAGTTTCTCTTTTCTTTCTTCAACTAGAAGCAACTTTTGTTGTTATTTTCATTATTGCAAAGCAGCACATGCTTATGACAAAGACGTCAGAAAGGGAGACAAACCAAAGAAGGAAAAACCAGCCCCAAATCCTACTTGCCTCAAAGGCAACCATTGAGACTCTGTTGAAGAACCTTCCAGATCCCTTTCTAGGCATATAGTATCGTATATATATATATTAATATATATCATATATCACTATGACTTCTCATATTGTGATGTCATGATACCACATATATTCTTTGATAACATATGTTGTCATTTAATGTCTTATAATGAACAGCTTTTCTATATCAACAAACTTTTTAAAAAATGGTTAAGTAATGTCTTTAATTACAGAAGAGAAAACTGAGGACAAAATGGAAAGTAATTTACAAAAAAAGGAGGATGCTAAGTCATTTGGTATAAGGGAATAAAGCCAAGCAGATGCAGCTCAAAGCATGCACACCCCCATTTTTCTGGGCCATGAGTTATATGAGTCTATAGCAATTGTAATGTAAGAGTACTCAATTATAGAGCTATCCCATCATTTATTTACTTAATCTCATATGGTTCAATGTTTAGGTTGTTTCCAACTTTTCTCTACTTTAAGCAGCATTAATGAGCATGGCTCTGGTTTAATCTACCTACAGTTATTTCCTTGAAGTAAATGCCCAGAAGGAGATCAAAGGACAGTTAGTGAAAGCTACAAAGACCTCCAAGTATGCAACCAGCATTAACTGCTTGGTACCAAAATGTGTTAAAGGCTGGGCCACTGGAAGGCTGCACACACCGTTTCTAAGGTGACATCACACATCCATGCTTGGGTAACTCTGGCCTCATTTCCCTTGCCCAGAACAGAAGGCACCCACAATGACGTCTAAAGTAAGCAGATGGTGAAAGAGGAAGTGACGTTGTCTCTTTGGGTTGGCTACTTGGGTATATCTCATGATTCCTCATTGGATGCTGAGAGGTAGTCATTCATTCATTCATTCATTACCCACTTACGGAGCAGCCACTGTTGCAAGGTGTCAAGCTGGAGTCTGAGACGACAAAGATGAATTAAACAGGGACTCCATCCTCAGGAAGATCACAGCCTGGAAAAGGTCAATGATGAATAACACACATTTACTCCACAGTATAGTAAGGGGAGAAAAATGTAAATTCAGTTATACATCTCAGGGCAGAAAAATTGGAACAATCGGAAAGTCTCAGAGGAAAAACATGAAAATCACACATAATCCACTGGCCTATTCGTGACAGCTATCTTTTTCAAGTGTGTCCTTTGAGGCTTGCTGGCTTGTGGTCATCCTCACTGGGTGCAGCCTCCTTGAAGGCATTGTCTGTGTCCTTCATCTGCACCTCCAGAGACTCTGGCACCATCTTAGACAACTTATTCAGAAATCTGTTCAATGTGAAATCCAAATGGGAAGAAACAAAATTAAAGGTAAAGGGATTCATGAATTGAAACAGAGTCAATATTTTATGTATGCAGGGAAATTTGCATTAATTCATATCCTTCTGTTGATGGAAACTTTTTCAAATATTTCATTATGAAAGTAACAATCTCATTTAAGAAAATATGGGAACTAGAGAAAAGGACCACTCTCACCCTGTCTCAGCATCCTAACCCAGGGCTGGTGGCATTTGGGTGAACTTCACCCAGAAAAATGTTTATTAAGATGGTGTTGAGGATAAGAGTGGAGGAATATGTGAGGGTTTTTTTTTTTCCCCATTTTAATTTAACATGTTTAATAGTTAATTATATTCACATAGTTTAAAATTCAAATAGTATGAAAGCATAGAGAATGAAAAGTCTATGCCCCAGCCATCTAGTTTCCTAGAGAGACCCAAGGGTATCAGTTTCTTGTGTATCCTTCTACAGTTTTTTCATGCATATAAAATGATATATATATAAATATGAATTTTTAATGGGGGGGCTTGGTAATATCATTACTGAATATTGTAAGTTTAGTCTAAACTATCCTGTGGATCTTAGTGACAGACCTGGGGTACAGATGGCGAAGAAGAGAGAAAGGGGCAGACGGGGTTGTATGTGTGTGTGTGTGTGTGTGTGTGTGTGTGTGTGTGTGTAAGAGGGGAGTAGGTTGTCGTTGCTGAAGGAGAAAGGGAAGGGACAAGAAGCAAAAAGAAAGAGTAATCATTCCTTTATTTATTCATTTATTCAACCAGTATTTATTGAGCATCTATTATACGCCAGATACTATTCTAGATCCAGGAGAATCAGAGGTGGACCAAAAGACAAAATTCCTTGTCCTCATGAATATTCATTAAAAATGGAAGGTGGTAGACAATAAACATAATAAGTAAGTAAATTCTATAGTCTGTTAGAATGTGGTAAGTGCTATGGAAAAAATTAAGTAGGTTTCAGAAGATGCAGAGTATCAGGGAACAATTTTAAAGTGAGTGGTCAGGGTGGGCTTGAGAAGGGGGTGTATGAGTACAGACCTGAAGAAGGTAAGAGAGTGAGCCCTGTGGATATGCAGGGAAGGAGCACCTGTAGAAGGAAGAGACAGTGCAAAGGCCCTGTGGCAGAAGAGTGAGTCTGGGAAGCTGCCAGCAGGAGCCACCCCCAGGTTGCACCTGGTGACCTCTGCCCTGATGCTGGGTTCCCTCAGGTCATGAAGAACCCAAAGTCAGGCTGGTGGGTTCTGTGTGCAGTGCTGAGATTATTCTATACTAGATGTTAGTTTCTCCTTTCTCTAAATTTTGATCCTAATGTTTAATTTTACTCCTTCCAAGATAATTCTATGGTTTGGTGGTTAATTTAGTCCGAATAAGGAAAGTAGGGGAATAGCATCATTGCAACAGAAAAAGCAAGATTGAGACTCAAGGGTCCTGGGTTGTAAACAAATCCTGCCACATATTTTCAAGCATTTGGGGCACATTTCTCTACCTCTCTGGGCCTCGGTTTCCTCATTTAGAAATTGAAGGGGGGCTTCCCTGGTGGCACAGTGGTTGAGAATCTGCCTGCCAATGCAGGGCACATGGGTTCGAGCCCTGGTCCAGGAAGATCCCACATGCCACAGAGCAACTAGGCATGTGCACCACAACTACTGAGCCCGCGCTCTAGAGCCCGGGCTCCGCAACAAGAGAAGCCACCACAATGAGAAGCCCGCACACCACAATGAAGAGCAGCTGCCACTCGCTGCAACTAGAGGAAGCCCGTGCGCAGCAACAAAGACCCAACGCAGCTGAAAATAAATAAATAAATAAATTTTTAAAAAAATAAAGAATATCTTTATTTTAAAAAAAAGAAATTGAAGGGGGTGTACTTAGATGGCTTTAGGGCTGTCCTCAGACTAGATAGGAAGTGGTGTCAGGTGATGCCTAGTGATACTGCAGGGGAGGCAGTGGGGGGCTTCTGCCTGCAGAGGACTCTGTGCATGTGCTAATGGGCACTGCCACCTGATTTCCCCTCTTGGACTAGAAGAGCTCAGCTTCACCCTTAAAATAGAATATTCCATCTGAGTAAGTCACAATCCCTGATGATAACAGAGGAGACACAGCGACACTGCTAATTGCATTCCTCTCCTTGTTTCCTCTGCACCCGTGAAGGGTTGGTTTTCTCCATGCCTCTGAACTGCACTGATTCTCAGTCTGAAGTGGCCACGGCCGTGGCCATGGCGGGGTCTGGAGCTCCTTGTTTTGTTCTTTTTGGCCTCAGAGGTGCCCTCTCTGTCTCACTCTCATCAGTTTGGATGCCTGGAGTCTTTCGCCTGCCCTGGTGAATTAGGCAGTGGGGAGGAGAGAGAGTGTGTCATTGGCATCACCGTTTTTCCATGTGGAGCAAAATCACTGTGAATTTCAGAATGGGAATGTGTGTGAAAGGTTATGGGGACAGAGCTGGAGCCTTCAGCAATTTCATTTAGGAGGAAACATGTTAAACATGAGTAGAAGCCTTTTCTGTTTCACTGTTAAAATGTGTCACCTTGGTTGTAGTTCCTTTCTTGCAACAGGGCAAGAGTAGAGTGGCTTCCAAAGCTGGGTTTCTCTTCCCTTACTGGAGGTTTTTTTAAAGTGGGGGCACTGTGTTCCCTCAGCATTGTGGGAGAAATACACATACTCACGTGCCTTCCATTGAGGATGGATTCTGCGATGTTTAATTTGTTGAACTTCTGATTTATGCTATTCTCCCAATGCCTTTTTAAGATATATATATATATATCGAAAATCCCTCTGTTACTTCTTACATTTCCTGTGATGCCCTTTGTCTTTATCAACTGTTGTGGAGAGAAATTTTATTTGGAATATTCATAACAAGTCTATCGCTAATTATCACTTGAACAATGTGTTATGGAGTGTATCCATGCAGTCATCTGGAAAGGCACATATGCCATGAAATTTGGGATTTGCTGTGTAGTGCGTATGCCCACTCTTAGTGTTTGGTCTGGGAGGAAGTAGAGGTGCTCTGTAAGGGAGAAGGGACGACTGACTTTGTAGCTGAATGCATGCATCCTTCCTTCCTGTCCTCATAGCAACAATTCCAGGGTGAATTGCTTTCCAGTGTAAGAAAAGCCTTAACTTTCTCACAACGAAACCCCATTCCGGCAAGCTACAGAGGTCGGATCTGAGGTCACCCCAGGTCAGCGCCCCGTGGACAGATCCCAGCTGTAGATCAAATCACAGGTGAAGAAGAAGCTGCTGGCCCTAGTGCCTTCCCGATGCTCTGGCAAGAAGGGTGGGGCTGAAATCACCATCCAGTTGGCAGACCTCAGAAGCAAACGCAAAGGAACGTCACCGTCTCAGGAGACGTCAAGAATGAATGCCTCTCTTTTTTCTCTCTTTCTGCTCTCCTTTCTCTTGGGAAAGAGAATGAACTTATGTGGGGTTCTTTCTTCAGGATCCTCAGTGGGTTGGAGCTTTGGGAGTCAAGAATTACATTATCACAGGGACGCATGGAACTCTTCCCACCAAGGCTTCCTGATGGAAGTGGATTAAGCCCCAGAGGCTGCCTGCAAATGAGGCTGAGAGTAATGGAGCGTAATGGAGCCGAGCTCCTGGTCGAAGAGCTCAGTCCTAGTGCAGTAATAAATCACGTGGCCTGGATGAGGAGCCAGTCATGGGACAGCAGGGAGCGATCTACCAAACCTGGCTCCCTGTGACTCTGGGGGTCTTTGTGGGTCTTGCTTTATTTATTTTTGGCTGCGTTGGGTCTTTGTTGCTTCTCGCGGGCTTTCTCTAGTTGCAGCGAGTGGGGGCCACTCTTCGTTGCGGTGAGCGGGCTTCTCATTGTGGTGGCTTCTCTTTTTGCGGAGCACGGGCTCTAGGTGCATGGGCTCAGTAGTTGTGGCGCACGGGCTTAGTTGCTCCACGGCGTGTGGGATCTTCCCGGACCAGGGCTCGAACCCATGTCCCCTGCATTGGCAGGCGGATTCTTGACCACTGCGCCACCAGGGAAGTCCCTGTGGGTCCTGCTTTTAACATGAGTGGGACATTCAGGCTCATTTTTTTCTGGGTATCCATGGAATGTTCTGAGGGATGTAATTTGGATGGTTGTAGAGTTGAATCTGTTATAATGAGCTTTTCATAATGAGTTTTTATTGCACTTGGAGCCTGGTTTTGCTAGATGTTATTATAGAAATAATAACAGTAATTATTATTTTTGCTGAGTACTTACTGTACGCCAGGCACATTATTCATCAAAATCATTAACAAGCAACATTAATGGAGCATTTATGACAGAGCAAACTCTTAAGCACTTTTAGATACATACCTTCCTAGTAATTCCTAGAAGGAAGCTCCCGTTGGAGGCATCATTTACGTGTGAAAAGACTGAGGCTCAGAGCATTCATCAGCTGTTCAGAGTGACAGTGCTGGTAAGCTGCACGAAGGAAAACAGAGGTTTGAGGCCAGTCTTTTCACAGAGGTGCCTTCCTCCCCATTTTAAAGCAGTGGGAAAAAGTGCTTGGAGGAACAGCCCCAAGAAGGTAGGGTGAAGGGCAGAAAATAGGGTGTTTTCCTGGCTCTGTGTGGTCAGGGGGTGATACTGGATCAGGACTGGGCTTATCCACGCTGCCCAGCATCAGGCTCTAGGGGCTTTGCACCTGCTTACAATTCGTTGTAAAAACTCAGTGCTGGCTGCTTCCTTAAAGAATGGATTCAACAAAGCCTGGATTTCTGGATGTTTGGTTTCTTTGTGTTTGTTTGGGGTCGTGGTGGGACACTGGAGGAGCTAGGTGGAAGTGTATTTGAGAGGGATAACTCTGGGTGTATTTAAAAAGCAAGCCACGGCAAACAGAGTCTGCTGCAGCCTTCATCCCCAGGCAGGGGGCTGCAGGCAGGTGGGCAGAGGACGTGGTGCGGTTTGTAGTTAGAAATGCGGGCTGGCTTTGTTGTGGTCCGGCCTGGGCCCAGGCGGACCATGTCCATTAACCACGCCAACACCAAGCTAATAGGTGGGTGATTCAACTCCTTCCTGAGTTTTATTACCAGACAGAGACTATAACAGCCCTTTGATTTAGCAAGTTAATAAAGTAAGCTATCAGGCTCCACTGTTTAACCA
This sequence comes from Physeter macrocephalus, assembly GCF_002837175.3. Classification (NCBI taxonomy): domain Eukaryota; kingdom Metazoa; phylum Chordata; class Mammalia; order Artiodactyla; family Physeteridae; genus Physeter; species Physeter macrocephalus. The sequence goes on from NC_041216.1 coordinate 2,598,635, forward strand.
CTGACCGGATCGCCCGGGGCTTGTTGCTTTCTGGGAAACTTCTGATACTGTTTTAGAATTGAAAAGTAGAACGTGTGGGATTTGCGGGCTCTGCAGGAGTCTCCCGGCTCCTTCCGGTCAGCCCTGCCAGCCCTCACCCCTCCAGCGCCAGGCTTCCTCACCTTGCATAGCGAATGGCCGGCTGACATGCCTGAGGATCTGATTGGCTCCGTGGTTGTCATGTCTAGAGGTTAGTATCCAAACGATCCAATGGTCTGAGATGTCTGGGAACAGAGGGAGAGAGTTGTATGAGGATGTGGAGTTCTCCAGGTAAAGTCCTGTGTTGGTTTTCTGTGGCAGCTGTAGCAAATTACCGCCAACTGGGTGTCTTAAAACAACAAATTTATTCTCTCGCAGCTCTGGAGACCAAAAGTCCAAGGTCAAGGGTGTCAGTAGGGGCATAGCCTCTTGCTATCTTCTGGTGGTTGCTGGCAAAGCTTGGCTTTCCATGTCTTGTAGATGTGTCCCTCCAATCTCTGCCTCTATCATCACATGGCCTTCTCCCTCTTTCAGTCTCTGTGTCTTTTCTTCTTTTTTTTTCTAAATTTTTGAATTTTATTTTATTTATTTTTTTATGCAGCGGGTTCTCATTAGTTATCCACTGTATACATATTAGTGTATCTATGTCAGTCCCAATCTCCCAATTCATCCCACCACCAGCCACCCCACCCCAACCCTTCCCTGCCGCTTTCCCCCCTTGGTGTCCATACGTTTGTTCTCTACATCTGTGTCTCTATTTCTGCCCTGCAAACCAATTCATCTGTACCATTTTTCTACGTTCCACATATATGCGTTAATATACGATATTTGTTTTTCTCTTTCTGACTTACTT
>NC_041216.1:2599663-2599901 GCF_002837175.3 Physeter macrocephalus
CACTCTGTATGACAGACTCTAGATCCATCCATGTCTCTACAAATGACCCAATTTCATTCCTTTTTATGACCGAGTAATATTCCATTGTATATATGTACCACATCTTCTTTATCCATGCATCTGTCGATGGGCATTTAGGTTGTTTCCATGTCCTGGCTATTGTAAATAATGCTGTAATGAACATTGGGGTGCATGTGTCTTTTTGAATTATGGTTTTCTCTGGGTATATGCCCAGGAG
>NC_041216.1:2600765-2602911 GCF_002837175.3 Physeter macrocephalus
CCTTCGTCCGTTGATTCGTTTGCAAATATTTTCTCCCATTCTGAGGGTTCTCTTTTTGTCTTGTTTGTAGTTTCCTTTGCTGTGCAAAAGGTTTTACATTTCATTAGGTCCCATTTGTTTATTTTTGTTTTTATTTCTATTACTCTAAGAGGTGGATCAATAAAGGTGTTGCTGTGATTTATGTCAAAGAGTGTTCTTCCTATGTTTTCCTCTAAGAGTTTTAGAGTGTCCAGTCTCACATTTAGGTCTCTAATCCATTTTGAGTTTATTTTTGTGTATGATGTTAGGGAGTGTTCTAATTTCATTCTTTTACACGTAGCTGTCCAGTTTTCCCACCACCACTTATTGAAGAGGCTCTCTTTTCTCCATTGTGTATTCTTGCCTCCTTTGTCATAGATTAGTTGACCATAGGTGCGTGTGTTTATCTCTGGGCTTTCTTTCCTGATCCATTGATCTGTATTTCTGTTTTTGTGCCAGTACCATATTGTCTTGATTACTGTAGCTTTGTAGTATTGTCTGAAGTCAGAGAGTCTGATTCCCCCAGCTACATTTTTATCCCTCAAGACTGTTTTGGCCATTCAGGGTCTTTTCTGTCTCATACAAATTTTAAGATTTTTTGTTCTAGTTCCATAAAAAATGCCATTGGTAATTTGATAGGGATTGCATTGAATCTGTAGATTGCTTTGGGTCATATAGTCATTTTCACAATATTGATTCTTCCAGTTCAAGAACATGGTATATCTCTCCATCTGTTTGTATCATCTTTAATTTCTTTCATCAGTGTCTTATGGTTTTCTGCATACAGGTCTTTTGTCTCCCTAGGTAGGTTTATTCCTAGGTATTTTATACTATTTGTTGCAGTGGTAAATGGGAGTGTTTCCTTAATTTCTCTTTCAGATTTTTCATCATTATTGTATAAGAATGCAAGAGATTTCTGTGCATTAATTTTGTATCCTGCAACTTTACCAAATTCATTGATCAGCTCTAGTAGTTTTACGGTGGCATCTTTAGGATTCTCTTTGTATAATTTAATGGCATCTGCAAACAGTGACAGTTTTACTCCATCTTTTCCAATTTGTATTCCTTTTATTTCTTTTTCTTCTCTGATTGCCGTGGCTAGGACTTCCAAAACTACGTTGAATAATAGTGGCGACAGTTGACATCCTTGTCTTGTTCCGGATCTTAAAGGAAATGCTTTCAGTTTTTCACCATTGAGAATGATGTTTGCTGTGGGTTTGTCATATATGGTCTTTATTATGTTGAGGTAGGTTCCCTCTGTGCCCGCTTTCTGGAGAGTTTTTATCATAAATGGGTGTTGAATTTTGTCAAAAGCTTTTTCTGCATCTATTGAGATGATCATATGGTTTTTGTTCTTCAGTTTGTTAATATGGTGTATCACATTGATTGATTTGCGTATATTGAAGAATCCTTGATCCCTGGTATAAATCTCACTTGATCATGGTGTATGATCCTTTTAATGTGTTGTTGGATTCTATTACCTAGTATTTTGTTGAGGATTTTTGCATCTATATTCATCCGTGATGTTGGTCTGTAATTTTCTTTCTTTCTTTTTTTTTTTTTGCGGTACATGGGCCTCTCACTGTTGTGGACCCTCCCGTTGCGGAGCACAGGCTCCTGACGTGCAGGCTCAGTGGCCATGGCTCACAGGCCCAGCTGCCCCACAGCATGTGGGATCTTCCCGGACCGGGGCACGAACCTGTGTCCCCTGCATCGGCCGGTGGACTCCCAACCATTGCGCCACCAGGGAAGCCCTGTAATTTTCTTTTTTTGTAGTATCTTTGTATGGTTTTGGTATTATGGTGATGGTGGCCTCATAAAATGAGTTTGGGAGTATTCCTTCCTCTGCAATTTTTTGGAAGAGTTTGAGAAAAATGGGTGCTAGCTCTTCTTTAAATGTTTGATCAAATGCACCTGTGAAGCCATCTGGTCCTGGACTTTTATTTGTTGGAAGATTTTTAATCACAGTTTCAATTTCATTACTTGTGATTGGTCTGTTCATATATTCTATTTCTTCCTGGTTCAGTCTTGGAAGCTTATACCTTTCTAAGAATTTGTCCATTTCTTCCAGGTTGTCCATTTTATTGGCATAGAGTTGCTTGTAGTAGTCTCTTAGGATGCTTTGTAT
>NC_041216.1:2603347-2603689 GCF_002837175.3 Physeter macrocephalus
TTATTGATCTTTGCTATTGTTTTCTTTGTTTCTATTTCATTTATTTCTGATCTGATCTTTATGATTTCTTTCCTTCTAGTAACTTTGGGTTTTGTTTTTTCTCGTTTCTCTAGTTCCTTTAGGTGTAAGGTTAGATTGTTTATTTGAGGTTTTTCTTGTTTCTTGAGGCAGGCTTGTATTGCTATAAACTTCCCTCTTAGAACTGCTTTTGCTGCATCCCATAGGTTTTGGATCATCGTGTTTTTGTTGTCATTTGTCTCTAGGTATTTTTTGATTTCTTCAGTGGTCTCTAGGTTATTCAGTAACATATTGTTTAACCTCCATGTGTTTGTGTTTTTAATG
>NC_041216.1:2603705-2631004 GCF_002837175.3 Physeter macrocephalus
GTCCCCCACTATTACTGTGTTACTGTCGATTTCCTCTTTTAGAGCTGTTAACAGTTGGCTTATGTATTGAGGTGCTCCTTTGTTGGGTACATATATATTCATAATTGTTATATCTTCTTCTTCGATTGATCCCTTGATCATTATGTAGTGTCCTTCCTTGTCTCTTGTAACATTCTTTATTTTAAAGTCTATTTTATCTGATATGAGTATTGCTACTCCAGCTTTCTTTTGATTTCCATTTGCATGGAATATCTTTTTCCATCCCCTCACTTTCAGTCTGTATGTGTCCCTAGGTCTGAAGTGGGTCTCTTGTAGACAGCATATAGATGGGTCTTGTTTTTTGTATCCATTCAGCAAGCTTGTGTCTTTTGGTTGGAGCATTTAATCCATTCACGTTTAAGATAATTATCCATATGTATGTTCCTATTACCATTTTCTTATTTGTTATGGGGTTTTTTTTGTAGGTCCTTTTCTTCTCTTGTGTTTCTCACTTAGAGAAGTTCCTTTAGCATTTGTTGTAGAGCTGGTTTGGTGGTGCTGAATTCTTTTAGCTTTTGCTTGTCTGTAAAGATTTTGATTTCTTCATCGAATCTGAATGAGATCCTTTGCCAGGTAGAGTAATCTTAGTTGTAAGTTCTTCCCTTTCATCACTTTAAATATATCATGCCACTCCCTTCTGGTTTGTAGAGTTTCTGCTGAGAAATCAGCTGTTAACCTTATGGGAGTTCCCTTGTATATTATTTGTCATTTTTCCCTTGTTGCTTTCAATAATTTTTCTTTGTCTTTAATTTTTGTCAATTTAATTACTATGTGTCTCGGCGTGTTTCTCCTTGGGTTTTCCTGCCTGGGACTCTCTGTGCTTCCTGGACTTGGGTTGCTATTTCCTTTGCCATGTTAGGGAAGTTTTCAACTATAATCTCATCAAATATTTTCTCAGGTCCTTTCTCTCTCTCTTCTCTGGGACCCCTATAATGCAAATGTTGTTGCATTTAATGTTGTCCCAGAGGTCTCTTAGGCTGTCTTCATTTCTTTTCATTCTTTTTTCTTTATTGTGTTTCGTGGCAGTGAATTCCACCATTCTGTCTTCCAGGTCACTTATCCATTCTTATGCCTCAGTTATTCTGCTATTGATTCCTTCTAGTGTATTTTTCTATTGATTCCTTCTAGTGTAGTTTTCATTTCAGTTATTGTATTGTTCATCTCTGTTTGTTTGTTCTTTAATTCTTCTAGGTGTTTGTTCTTTAATTCTTCTATGTCTTTGTTAAACATTTCTTGCATCTTCTCGATCTTCGCCTCCATTCGTTTTCCGAGGTCCTGGATCATCTTCACTATCATTATTCTGAATTCTTTTTCTGGAAGGTTGCCTATCTCCACTTCATTTAGTTGTTTTTTCTGGGGTTTTACCTTGTTCCTTCATCTGGTACATGGCCCTCTCCCATTTCATCTGGTTTATCTTTCTGTGAATGTGGTTTTTGTTCCACAGGCTGCAGGATTGTAGTTCTTCTTGTTTCTGCTGTCTGCCCTCAGGTGGATGAGGCTATCTAAGAGGCATGTGCAAGTTTCCTGATGGGAGGGACTGGTGGTGGTTAGAGCTGGTTGTTGCTCTGGTGGGCAGAGCTCAGTAAAACTTTAATCTGCTTGTCTGCTGAAGGATGGGGCTTGGTTCCCTCCCTGTTGGTTGTTTGGCCCTGAGGCAGCCTAACACTGGAGTCTGCCCGGCTCTTTCGTGGGGCTAATGGTGGACTCTGGGAGGGCTCATGCCAAGGAGCACTTCCCAGAACTTCTGCTGCCAGTGTCCCTGTCCTGACAGTAAGTCACAGCCACCCCCTGCCTCCTTAGGAGACCCTCCAATTCCAGCAGGCAGGCCTGGTTCAGTCTCCCATGGGGTCCCTGCTCCCTCCCCTGGGTCCTGATGCACACACTACCCCGTCTGCACCCTCCAAGATTGGAGCCTCTGCTTCCCTCAGTCCTGTCGAAGTCCTGCAATCCAATCCTGCCAAACTTCAAAGTCTGATTCTCTAGGAATTCCTCCTCCTGCTTCCAGACCCCCAGGCTGGAAAGCCTGATGGTCCCAGAACCCCCACTCCAGTGGGTGGACTTCTGTGGTACAAGTGTTCTCCAGTCTGTGAGTCACCCACCCAGCAGCCATGGGACTTGATTTCATTGTGATTGCACCCCTCACTGTCTCACTGTAGCTTCTCCTTTGTCGTTGGATGTGGGGTATCTTTTTTAGTGAGTTCCAGTGTCTTCCTGTCGATGACTGCTCAGCAGTTAGTTGTGATTCCGGTACTCTCGCAAGAGGGAGCGAGCGCATGTCCTTCTACTCCATCTTGAACCACCACCTTGAACCAGTCTATGTGTCTTTTCTTCTTATAAGGACGCCAGTCCTACTGGAGTTGGGACCCATTCTAATCCAGTATGACCTCATCTTAATTGGTTACATTAACTATTCCAGAATAAGGTCACAGTTTGGGTGGTCATGAATTTGTTGTGGGGGGGGGGGCACAATTCACCCCAGTCCAAGCCCTTTAGGAACAAGTGATACAGATGTGGGGACCATGGCGTACTGATTCACAGAAGGAAGTCTGGCAACGGCTGAGCTCCGGTGGCACCGTGTAGTTGAACTTTGGGTGATGATGAAGATGTTCTGTAGCTGTGCCCTCAGCTATGGTAGTCACAATTGAACTATACCTAGTGCAACTGCAGAACTGGATTTTAAATTGTATTTAATTTAAATTAAATTTAAAATCATTTAAAATGACAAGTGGCTACCATATCAGACTTGGGCAGAGTCATTTGCATCCATGGTGGTTACCAGGTGTTTACTAAGCTGAGCAAGATGGACTGTTGCTCCTTTTCCCTCTGGGTTAGGAGAAGGATGTCATACAAAGTCCTCTGCTGTGACTATGTCACAAAGTAAGCCATGCTACAATTCACGTGGGGTCCTCTCACCCCCAATGGTGCCTATTAGTCAGGGCAGGGTTGGCCCCTCACGGGTATTCATATACCCAAAGCATCCCCATCGCCCTGCTGCTGGGATGCTCATGCTCTGGACCACGAGATTCTTTAGTCCCACATCCCCTAGAATGCTCCAGTGGGCAAGTTAGGAAGGAGATGCCATGCATGTGCCCACAGGTGGCCCTGTGCTCATCTTCAGAGTCAGAGAACGCCTTCTGGAGGACTTGGTGCTGAAGCTGAGACCTATTTCTGCTGCAGAGAGCCCAGTGTTCATACACGAGGACAAGTGCTCAGGATCACAGGCCTTTAGAGCCAGAGAGACCTCAGCAGTTATCAGGATGTGGTCTCAAAAGTTCTTAAACCACCAGAGCTTCTTCAAAGCTTAATATGTAGACTCTTAATATGTAGAATCAGTAATAGAAGGCTGCTTTGGGTTGGTGGGTGAGGGGAGGAGGAGGCCAGAGACTTTCGTAGGGCCCCACCTTGCCCTCCTCTGTGGACCTTGAAGCACAGGTTGAGGAAACCACAGGTTGGGGCTGGCTTCCCCTGTGGCCGACCAAGAATTGGAGGTCCAGAGAGGTAGAGAAACTTGACGAGGGCACACAGCAAGTTGTGTGATGAATGTTGCTGATCGGCGGATTTCTGATAATCCATTCCTGGGCTTTCCCCAAAGCCTTGACACCCTTTTTGAGAGAAAATAACTTAGCCCAATTGTCAGTTACTCTGAGTAAACTGTGGGAATTCTGCTCTGGGACTGGATGCGCTTTCTGACTTTAATCCCATCAGGAAATGGCATTTTGTTTGGTTGCTATTTTTATTTTGCCCACCGGCAGCTGAGATTTGTAGGTGGTCCTAAGTTATGCATGGTTGCCCCTCCCGGCTACCATGCATCAAATGCCCACTACATGCCAGGTACTGGGAAGTCCCCTCCTTGTGTCACTTAATCTCTGTGGTTCAGGGAGATTGGTATTACTGACCCCGTTGCATAGATGAGGAAACCGAGGCTGAAAGAAGTGGAGACAGGCTTTGAAGCCCCTTCTTTTTGCACAGAGATATGCCGTCCTCCCTAGGAAGATGGAGATAAATGTGAAATACCCTGGATACAGTAGAAGGAAGTTGCTAAAAAAAATCAGAGTGCCATTTAAGGGCAAAGATTGGGACAATGTGACTCAGGAGGAAGGGGAGGCCAGACCTGAGGCTGACCACAAGCGGATGTGAGGCAGCCAGGCATCCAACAGCAATGACGTGGGGTCTGAAAGTGTGGTAAGAAAGCCAAGAGTGAAATGACAAAATTATAGAAAAGGAGACTAGTTCAGTGGTTGTCAGGGTGGGAGGGGGCAGTGGGTGTGGCCCTAAAAGGGCCATGTGAAGGATCCTTGTGGTGATGGAAATGCTCTGTATCTTGTGGTATCAACAATATCCAGATATTGAGATACTGTAACATGGTTTTGCAGGATGTTATCACTGGGGGAAACTGGGTGAAGCGGATGTGGGATTTCTCTGTGTTATTTCTTAAAGCTCCATGTGAATCTACAATGATCTCAACAAGTTTAATTAAAAATGTATATAAACCCTGAAAAAAAGAAAGCAAGGAGCTCATGGGGCCATCTGCATCAAAGGGGCAGAATCCTGATGCCTTCCATGCACTGGAAGCAGAGCCTGAACACTGTCTTCTGCAGCAAAGAGGTATTCACATGTCTGCACTAGAGGCATTGAGGCTTAGCTTGGGCGCTGTGGAACTGAGAGGGCCACCCCAAGTGGGAGCTGCCATGGCAGAAGGCAGTGCAAGAGAAAGAGTGATGGAGGCCAGTCAGAATCCCCAGAGGTGGTGGGATGTCCGGTAAATCCTGGTCAGTCAGGCAGGTGACAAATACTCGTTGAACACCTTCTGGGTACCAGGTGCCATTCCAGGTCTGGGAACTCTGCGGTAAGAGGATCAGTATTCCTGTCTATAATTCTTATGCTGTAGAATGGGAGACAGGCACTAAACACAGAACAAGTAAGTGAATCTGACACATCAGGTGCTGATGGCTGCTTTGAAGAAGACAGAAGAACAGTGTGACTGAGTGACTGAGGGGCTGCTTTGGCCAGAGTGGTCAGGGAAGGCTGCTTGGAGGAGGGGACATTTGAGGGAAGACCTAGATGATGAGAAGGAGGCAGCCATGTAGGAAGAGCATGTGCAAAGTCCCTGAGACAGAATAAGCTAGTTGGGTTTGAGGAAAAGTAGCCATTGTGTGTATGTGTGTGTGTGTGTGAGGGTTGGGGGAGTTGAGGAGGATGGTGTGGAGGGAGATGAGGTTGAAGAGATGGGCAAGGGCCAGATCCTATAGGTTCTTGTAGGCTTTGCTAAGGAGTTGGTATTGGGAAGCCCCTGGAATATTCTAAGTGGGGGAAGGACACGATCCGCCATGTGGGGATGGATTTTAGAGGAGCAAGAGTGGAAAAAATGAGAACATGCTATGCTACTGCAATAGTCCAGGCAAGATGGCAGTGGCGTGATAGGGCTTTGGCAGTGGAAATGGAAAGAGGTGTTGGGTTTGAGGATACTTTGGAAGTGAGGCTTTTAGGGATTTTCTGGTAGTCTGAACCTAGGTGGGGTGGAAAGGAAAAAAGCCAGGATGACCCCTAGGTTTGCCAGTCACATCCTACCACACCTAATTCCAGGGAACTGGTCATCTTTTGGACGTTATGAATTGCCATCAGGGAACAACACTGGAAAGAAATGAGGATCAGCTAAGATTCAGCAAGTTTGCAGTGGTGTGGTATGCTACCAATTTCACTGGTCTGGGTTCTTCGGTTCATTCTCGCTGCAGAGAACACACTCAGATTGTCTTGTTGATGGGGTTAATTGTAAGGATACTGGGGAGGTGAGGAAGTTCCAGAAAGCATCCTGGCAGCTGCTCCTTGAGCACCAAGGAGAATTACAAGCATGTTCCTCATCACCCAGGGCCATTGGCAGCTCTCAAGACCAGAGCATCTCTGCATGCTGGCTCCCAGCTCCCAACAGGGAACATGTGGTTAGATTGGCTGGTCCACCACAGGGCATGTCTGCAGGGCAGAGGCCTCAGGCAGCTGGAGTCCTTGACATCTCTCCTAAAGGTCATTGTCTTTGGCTTGTGCACATATTCTTGACTTAGTCATGGGTAGAGGGTTATGGAACGTGAAATGTGCCTGTGGTCCCCGAGGACATAAAGGCACCAGCATTTGTAGACTCACTCGTTCATGGACTGTACTATGTACAAAAGTCATGTAATCTAGGAAGACAAGTGTCAGGTGGACACGAAGGAGCTAACATGGCAGGTTATGTTAACAGCATCTTTTGGTGAAAGCATGAGGAGCACGAAATTATCTTTTATTTGCATAGTACTCTATCTCTAGGGACTTGGAATTAACTTTACCTTTGGTGCAGCTTCTTAGTGTGGCCCAGGGAGCACTGCGGTCATCCACCATCCATCAGTCCATGGAGGATGCTTGTTAACATGTACTTTCCCTGGACCGCATCTGCTCTTCTGAATTAGAACCACCCCAGGGCAGACAACTGCTGCCCTGGGGATACTGGGGTGATCTCTTCCTTTCTCTCTGTATTGGCTGACTCTGACTTTACCATTGATCTTCTCCATCAGTTCCTCTGAGGTTAACCAGGAAGGAGCCAAAATGATTTTTTCCCTCTAGTTCTATAGGAGAATAGTTGCTATGGGCTGAATTGCGTACCCCTCAAAAATCCACATTTTGAAGCCCTAACCCCCATTGTGACTGTATTTGGAAATAGGACCTTTAGGAGGTAATTACAGTTAAATGAGGCCAAAAGGGTGGGACCCTGACTTGATAGGATTAGTGTCCTTATAAGAAGAGACACCAGAGAGGTTGCTCTCTCTCTCCCTGGAGTACATGCACTGAGTAAAGGCCATGTGAGGACACTTTGAGAAGGTCACCATCTGCAGGCCAGGAAGGGCTCTCACCAGAAACCAAATTGGCTGGCACCTTGATCTTGGACCTTCTAACATCCAGAACTGTGAGAAAATAAATTTCTGTTGTTTAAGCCACCTAGTCTGTGATGTTTTGTTATGACTGCCTAAGCAGACTGTGACAATAGTGTTTTCAAAACAAGTTTCTTTCTATGTACTTAGGTTCCTTTAATGTCTCTAGATTTGCTTGGAGCTCATGCTGGAGATCAGTTATTCTGGCCCCCAAACCAGGTATTGATAGATCAGATAGTGGCACTGCTGTGCTCAGGGTTCTCCAGTGTCTCCCATGGTGCTTAGAATAAAATCGAGAGACCTCACCATGACCAGTATAATCCTGCCTGCTGCTCCAGCTTCACTTCCCAACCCTTCAACTTTTATCACTGCTTTCCAGCTCCAAGCACATTCCCACCTCAGGGCCTTTGCACTTGCTATTCTCTCAGCCTGGAATACCTTCTCTGGCCATCCCATCTCAGAGAGCATTCCTTAAAACTCTTTATTCTCATACCTTCCTTTATGATTTTTTTCAGAACATTTATCACCACCTGACACTATATAATGTCCTTGTCTATCTCTTCCACTAGAATGTAAGCTCCATGAAGGCAGGGGCCAGTGTCTGTTTTGTAGGTTGCCAAATCCCCACATAGTGCCTGGCACATAGTAGATGCTCAATAAGTACTTAATGAATGAATCGATGCAGGTCCCCACTAGAGTTCTAGCCTGCCTATGTGAAGAAGCTCCAGCATCACTGTCTTAAGCTATTAAGACTGGGGAACTGTGTCTTCCCCAGTGTTTCCTGAGTCAGACCCTTCACACTATCACTATCAGTTGAGCCAGCATTTACTGAGCACTTGTGCCAGAGAATGAATGCACTAGACATTGATGAAAACTGCATTTTGGTCTCTGTATTTTATAGGGTTAAGGGGCAGCCAGACAGAGCCCACAGAACAGTGGCAGTGAAAAGGCCCCCTGGGGAAGGGTCCAGGGAGCTGTCTACTCAGAGCAGGGCAGTGGGGGTATCAGTGAAGATGTCTCCTGTCTCTGCAGAGAGCTGAGCAAGGAGAAGTTGGCTCTAGGTAGAACAAGAAAGGTTCTGATAGTATCTAAAAAGCTGATGGGGCTCCCAGAGGCCACCACCCAGCCTGTCCTCCGCTGCTCCTGGCTTCTCTGACCCATTTGTGAGGAGGGTTAAATGAGGGTATGTTATGTAAGGTCCAGCCACAGGCCCAGAAGAACAGGGTCAGCTGGTCTCATGCCCTTCCAGCCTCTTGACCTTTCTTATTCTGTGACCATGCTGGGGCAGCTGTGCATACCTCTGACACACGGGAAAGTAGACCCCCAGGAGCAGGGTCCTTTCTGGGGTCAGAGCACCGCTTCCCTCTCCAGCTGTTGCATCCCCATCCGGGGCTCGTGGCCCCTCTGGTTCACGAGCTGGAGGCTCCCACGCTGGGTGGGTTCAGCAGCATCTCCTCAGAAGTGTTGTCCTTTGAGCGTTCATCAGGTCTTGCATTTCTCTCTGTGGCCAGTTGGTGTTTAGTCATTGTCCATATGAGCTGGGCACCACCAGCAGAAAGAGTCATGGAAGGGGAAGCACGTTTTCACTGTGTGGCCGCAGGTGAGGCACTTGTCCCCGCGATGCTTGAAGCCAGCAGTGCTCAGGGCAGCCCCTGGAGCCCTGCCCAGCTCTTTCCTGGGCCCCAGGTCCTATTGCACTTTTACAGATACAGGGAGGCAGGGGAAAGGACACAGACTTTGGAGTCCTGTGGCCCTGGATTGAAGTCTCACCTCTACCATTCATACCTTTGTGCTTTGGACTAAACTCCTTAGCTTCCCTGAGCATCAGTTCCCTGCCTCTAAGACAGGGATAATGTCATCCTCTCATTTTACTTTCTTCCTCCTTTAAGCGGCTGGGCCTCAAATACGGTTGGTTAGTGGATGAAAGGCCTCAAAAACCAGCCTTCCCATGTGGCATTGCATTGTGTGGGAAGCTGGATTCAGTGACCTCTACATTTCCTGCCAGTGCTGGAGCTATATGTTGGTGTCAAGGACAAGTAGTGTGGTCAGCAGGGCCATTTGGAGACCCTGACAGACCCCACTTTGAGAACAACTGTTCTGAGCATTTGCTCCTTTTAACTTTTTAACTTGTTAAACTCACACAGTCTGGACACTGGCTCTTGGAGGCCCTGATAATAAGAAGCCCTTGACTTTGTTTTTCACTGCAGAATACTTAAAGAGTTTATTTTAGCTCGATTATTATTTCTGTGCCTTCTCCCACCCCTAAAATGAAGACCCTCAACTTGGATTTGTAGGTTCTGTCTCCAGACCAGAGCCCACAGTTCCTCAGAGGGTCCTCAGAGCCCACAGAGGGTCCTCATTTGTTCTATGTGCCCAAGTGACAGGTGCGGAAGCAAAATCTGGGTCCATTGGGAGAGCTCAGCCAAGCCTCTCAGGTAGAGGAATACTAGGAGTGAAGGGTACACACAGCCTTGGGAATCAGACAGATCTCAGTTTGAATCCGGGGCCCAGCATTGACTGCATGGGTGGTTTGGGGTGTGGTAGGTAACGTCTCAGTTTCCTTATCTGGGAGAATGGGAATCAGAGATTGTTGGGAAGATTAAATTAGGTAACATTTTAAGGTGCTTGGCTCTTTGATTGAACACTGACTAATTACCTACTATGTGCCAGGCACTCTGCTGGTGACCCCTCGAGGACTAGGGACCCCCGTATCCTAGGGGGCTGTAGACCAGTGGACAAGTATTGTCCATCCAAGCCCCCTCGCTTATGTTTATGAGTTTTCTGGTTTATGTTGTGCTTTCACACACACACCCCCTGTGATTTGGTCACCGTGACCATCCTGGGCGGTAGGTGCATCCTGAGGTCATCTCTATATTGTAGGTGAGGACGCTGAGTCCTGGAGAGGTGAGGTACAACCTGGCCATGGTCTCATCACCAGGGTTTGCCAGGGCTGGGCCAGCAGCTAGTCTCTGACTTTTAGCAGGAGTTCCTTCTTCTACATCTTTGCTGCTCAAAGTCTGATCCACAGGCCAGTGGCATGAGCAGCACCTGGAAACAGTTAAGAATGCAGGTCTCAGAACCATCCCCGGATCTTCTGAATCAGAACCTGCATTTTGAGAAGGTCGCTCGGCTGATTCGTGTGCATGTAAACGTTTGAGAAACTTTTCTCTAGACCAGACCCATCGCCTCTAGTTGTGGGTCAAGTGGTGACTTGTCCCCAAGCCAGGATTCCCATCTTTTTTTGGAAAAAGATGGGAATCCCATGGGTGACAGCATTGTGCAGTGGCTAAATGACAAAGCTCTGGACCCAGACTGTCCAGATTCAAACACTGGCTCCACCACTCATCAGCTGTATGACATGTATGGTACGTTATGTGATCTCTCCGTGCTTCAGTCTCTGTAACTCCAGGGTGCATGGTAAAAGTACCCACCTCAACATGAGTGTTGTTTGCCTTCAAAGAAGTAGACGTTCAGAGCCAGCATCCCTTGAGGGCTTGCTCCGGGCCAGGCGCTGTTCCTAGGGCTTCATGTGAGCACAGATTCACGCTGCCACTTGGGCAGCCTTCCCCACTGTTTGCTTTTATCCTTACCTCATAGGACTAGAGAAGGAGACTTCACACTTTTCATGGGAAAGAGGAGAACGGTTATTTCATGGTGTTTAAAGATTTGATGACCCCTATGTTAAACATACCCTTAAATGCGGGGTCTCCCATGAAAGTTTTTCTAGCACTTATATAATCACGAAATTGGCATCTGAAAGCCCATACTCATCGGATATTGCAAAATGCTCTGGGAAGCTCCTTTCCAGCTCAAAAATTCTATGATTCCCATGTAGTTTATAGACAGAGTAATTCCAAGCTGCATAACCATGTAAAATTATAGCATGCTAGAGCCGCCAGAACCCCTAATGATCACCACATTCAGCCACCTCCTTCTGCAGGTGAGAGTACTGAGGCTCAGAGAAGTCAAGGCACTCGCCTACGGTCACACAGGTGGTTAATGGCAGAAACAGAGCTAGAAATAAGGGTTCCTCACTCTCAGCCCAATGCTTTCCACTACAAATGCATATACATCTTCTCATTCATTCATTCAGCAAATATTTCTTAAGGGCTTACATTGTACTGGGTGTTGCTTAGAAGCTGGGCATGTAGTGGTGAGCAGCCTAGCAAGGTGTCTGTCCTCTGGAACTTACATCCCTGGTGGCAGGGAAAGACCGTGAACAAGTAAGAAAGCAAAGAACAAGAACAAGACAATTTCAGACGTTGATTACTGCATAGGAGGTAACGTGGGGCAACGTGCTAGCAATTGATTTGGGCAGGGAAGCATTAGGACTGTCAGAGAAGTCTTCTCTGAGATGGTGCATTTGAGATGAGCTATGAATAAAGTGAGGCAGTGAGTTGTGCAGGTATGGGGATAAGAAACTTCCAGGAAGAGCCAACCTGCTCCCACCTCCCAGCTGTTAGTCCCGGTACCAACTGTCACAGTCCAGGTTCCCCAGGAAACAGATTTGGAGCTGGAGATCTGTGTGCAGAAGGCTTACTGGGGAGTGAGGGAAGCAGGGTTGGGCCGAGGGAAAAGTTAGGCTGTGATGCAGTTGCAACAAAGGTCAATACTACAGAGTTCATTCTGGAACTGAAATGGAACTTCAGAGTTGTCCCATGTGGAGGCCAAGTGGCCAGGTCTTTGTCCCTGCACAACTGACGGATCATTGGATTTAGGCTTCCCTTGGGGAGGCTTTGTGGCTCCCTTTGGTATTGCATTTTGGGTAATGCAGCTCCCTTTGGTGAAGTCAGTTCCTGGGGGAGGGATTCAGCTGTGAGCTGGCAGCTGGCAACGCTCCTGGCAGCTGGGAGAATGAGTACATTTATCTTGAAGGGGTATCTGGGCAGTGCCACAGCCTGTCACTAGGGCACTAAGACTTACTGCTGGCGGGACTATCCCACGGACAGACATAGGACATCTTTATCTTGATTTATATTTGCCTTGTCTGAATATTCATTTCTTTATCACAATATTCTAGATGTTTACTGACTTCCAACTATGGGGCTGGACACTGAAGGGGCAGAAAGGAATTAGGCACATTTCCCATCCTGGAGTTTATAGGCCTTTGCGGAGAGAGAGAGAAAATTAGACAGAGAGACAGTTAAACAAGTATCTCTGTGTAGCTCTTCCAGCCAGTGAACTGTACAAAAATACTTCTTCTGTAATAGACACTATAGTCACTTAAATATTCAAATCTGTGGGTTCAATGAGAGCTTTGCCTAAAGTATGTCACACCTGAACGTGTTCACCTTTATTTAATGGACAGAAGTCTTGGGCATTCCATAGACCCATTTGACTAGCTTCTTTTGGGCAAAGGAAGGAGGGAAAGGAGAGATCAGTTGCCTGGTACACCTGAATAATAGTAAAAAATTGCAAATATTAGTTGAATCCTTTACTCTGTGCCAGTGCTATTCTGAGCACTGCGTATGAATTAACTCTTTCAGCTCTCTCAACATTTCTGCGAGATGGGTACCATTGTTGTTTCATTTTACAGATGAGAAAATCACAAGAAATTTAGGGATTCTTGAGTCATTCTTTAAAAATTAGGACCATAAAGGCAACATTTTTGAAAGAGGCTAATTAACAAATCTAAAGTTATGTGGACCCCTCAAATTTCCTTCTGACCTTTGTTGAATGTATATGAATGTATTTCATAGCTTCTATCCATTTGTATGTGCAAGATTGCATTCTGTCCCTTGATATTCTTATTATATGTTGGAATCACATTTTCCCTTTTAATTCTGCATCTCTGAGGATTATTCTGAAAAGCAATAGGAACAATGCTTCCTGTGCTCATGGGTTTCTGTTTTAATTGTCTAGTGGCCACTGATCTGGATTTACATCCAGACCATTTTCAGGACCTGGTTAAGCAACAGGGTTAGATGAAGACAGAGAAGGAAGGATTTTTCTAACTCAAATAAGTTAAGGTGCATGGAAGCAATTTGAGAATGATAAAACACTGTGTCAGTGTGGTATTTTCCTTCTGTCATTCTCATCTGAATTTCTGTGTATCAGAAATTCAGATGAGATGTCTCAATCAAATGTCTGATTCCCTTTTCTTTAGGTAAAAGCAAAGACTGATTTTTCCAGAAAGCATGAGATATCTAAGTGGGTGTTGTGCCCATTTTCTGAAGCTTCACCTCTATTCATGGTGTAATGCAGGGGCCACAAAAGTGGATGTGACACGGCCAGACAGGTCAAGTCAACAGGCCATGCGGGATGGGGAGGGGGTAGCCCGTAGAGAGCCTGGGTGTCCAAGGGAGGGCGCCACCCAGCCAGCAACAGGTGAGCTCTGCCTCGTGGGAGTTTTGCATAGCGGTGGCCCCAAATCCAGAGTTTTAATGCAAAATCTTCTGATTCTTAGCCAACCAATTCAGACTTTTATAAAAGATTGTGAATGTCAGAAAGAACAGATGCACAGACTAGATTGCAGGGCTGCACTAGATGCAAGCTCTGGTACCGTGACAGAGATTCTGGATGGGAATTAAGAGATTGACCAGGGCGCAGGTGCTTGACAAATATCATTGAAGGAGCCTCAGTTGGCACTTTCAGCTCTGATATCTTGGGCAAGCCACCTATTCTTTTTGTGTGTGTGTGTGGTACGCGGGCCTCTCACTGTTGTGGCCTCTCCCGTTGCGGAGCACAGGCTCCGGACGCGCAGGCTCAGCGGCCATGGCTCACGGGCCCAGCCGCTCCGCGGCATGTGGGATCCTCCCGGACCGGGGCACGAACCCGTGTCCCCTGCATCGGCAGGTGGATTCTCAACCACTGCGCCACCAGGGAAGCCCTAGCCACCTATTCTTGATCAGCTTCTACAATGAAGGTTTTGCAAATTTACAAAATTTATAACGTTCAAGTAGGCATCTAACACCACCAAAGTGGGGTACCCAGTACATGTGTTTCTGATCCTAGTGCTGAGCAGTGGTTCCCCACCTGGGCTACACATTAGAATCATCTGGGGAACAAATATATCTCCATCAGGCAGCACTCACACTTCTTACACCAGAGTCTCTGAGAGTGAGATTTGGGATCTGTATTTTGTTTTCAGTCTTCCCGGTTGGTTGCAATGGCAGCCAAGGTGGAGAACCACTGCCTTAAAGTACTACCCAGAAATGCCTTCAGAGCCTGGGGTTCATTCCTAGGATTCCCCAGGGAAGGCCATTCTTCATCCTTTAAGGAGGGGTCACATTTTGGAAATGGTCGAAAGGCAAAAGTCCATCAAATCAAATTGGTAATGGTCTTTGGATTGTTTCAAGACGTGAGTTAGGAGTTCTTCCAAATAAGGAGAGTCAATCCCTGGTGAGGTTAAGAATTGGCTCTGATGAAGGCAGTTCCTTCCAGACACCTTTGTGAGCATCTCCGGATTTCGGGCCTGATAGAGCAGCAGTGAGGGGCCTCAGGGAGTCCCCCAGTCCCACGGGGTCGTGGCCCATGCCCACCCGGTGCCCTGACCTCCAAAGGACCCTCTGAGCTCTAGAACACCTCAGCTGCCTGACCTGGACCAGAGTCCACAGTGCATTGAAAGAATTAAAAGCGTTATTTCCTGTTATGTGCAGCTGGGTGTGAGGTCGGATGTAGATGAATTCTGTGATGTGGAAAGAGCTTTATGAAAAGGGAGTATGATCTCAAGGAGGGCATTGTGTGGAGAGCGTGAGTTTTTGGTGGAGATCCCCCTGCATTCACTCGCCCCCTTCCCATCCTTTCTCACTAGCTTTACAGCCTGGGGCTTCTATCTCTCCTGGGTGTGAGCAGTCTTGCCAGATGGTTGGGATGGGCCAGGTCCACCTGTTAGTGAGGACTCGCTCTTCAGAACTGTTGTCTGGCTGGGGCTGCCTGCCTTCCCCCATACCTCCAGTCAACACAACTGCCTAGAGGACCAAATAGCCCGGCAGTGTTTCTGAGACACAGATATTGGCTGGGTGAGAGTGGTTGAAGAAATTGTGAGTCTGGGGAATCCTACTCACGTGGGGGTCACTTTTTAAAAAAAATTTATTTTATTGTGGTAAGAACTCGTAACATGAGATCTACCCTTTTAACACTTTTTTTTTTTGGTGTACAATACAGTATTGTTGACTACAGATACAATGTTGTCCAGTAGATCCCTGGAGCTCAACTGAAACTTCATGCTTGTTGAACAGCAACTCCCCATATCCCCCTCCCCGAGTTCCTGGCAACAACCATATCATTCTTTGAGTCTATGAATTTGACTGTTTCAGATACCTCATATAAGTATAATCATGTATTGATAGTATTTGTCCTTCTGTGACCAGTTCGTTACCCCTTAGCAGCAATAATGTCCTCAGGGGCTTCCCTGGCAGGGGCTTCCCTGGGGCGCAGTGGTTGAGAGTCCGCCTGCTGATGCAGGGGACGCGGGTTCGTGACCCGGTCCGGGAAGTCCCCGAGTTCCTGGCAACAACCATATCATTCTTTGAGTCTATGAATTTGACTGTTTCAGATACCTCATATAAGTATAATCATGTATTGATAGTATTTGTCCTTCTGTGACCAGTTCATTACCCCTTAGCAGCAATAATGTCCTCTGCGCGTCCGGAGCCTGTGCTCCGCAACGGGAGAGGCCACAACCGTGAGAAGCCCGTGTACCGAAAAAAAAAAAAAGAAAAAAAAAAATAATAATAATGTCCTCAGGATTCACCCATGTTGCCACATATGGGAGGATTTTCTTTTCTTAAGGCTGAATAGTATTCCATTAAATGTATATATCATATTTTGATTATTGTTCATCCATTGATGGACATGGAGGTTTTTTCTACCTCTTGGCTATTGTGAATAATGCTGCAATGAACATGAACGTGCATGTATCGCTTTGAGATACTGTTTTTAATTCTTTTTTTTTTTTAGATTTATTTATTTATTGGCTGAATTGGGTCTTCGTTGCTGTGCGTGGGCTTTCTCTAGTTGTGGCGAGCGGGGGCTACTTGTATCGCTTTGAGATACTGTTTTTAATTCTTTTTTTTTTTTTAGATTTATTTATTTATTGGCTGAATTGGGTCTTCGTTGCTGTGCGTGGGCTTTCTCTAGTTGTGGCGAGCGGGGGCTACTCTTTGTTGCAGTGCACAGGCTTCTCATTGCGGTGGCTTCTCTTGTTGTGGAGCACGGGCTCTAGGCACACGGGCTTCAGTAGTTGTGGCTCGTGGGCTCTAGGACGTGGGCTCAGTAGTTGTGGTGCACAGGCTCAGTAGTTGTGACTCGCTGGCTCTAGAACGCGGGCTCGGTAGTTGTGCACAGGCTTAGTTGCTCCGCGGCATGTGGGATCTTCCTGGACCAGGGCTCGAACCCATGTCCCCTGCATTGGCAGGCAGATTCTTAACCACTGCGCCACCAGGGGAGCCCCTGTTTTTAATTCTTTATTGTGTATATCCAGAATTGGGATCACTGGATCATATGGAAGTTCTATTTTTAATTTTTTGAGGAATCTCCACACTGTTTTCCCTAGCAGTCATACCACTTTGCATTCCCACCGACAGGGCACAGGCTTCTAGTTTCATTTGGTTCACTTCTAATTGCTCCTCTGACTTTCTCCTCACTCTTCTGATGACAGTCTGCCTGTGCTGGGGGAGCCACAGGGTCATTGGCTAGAACTCTCTCTCCTTTGTGAGTACAGTCACTGGGTTAGGCATTACTTGAGGGGCTGTCCATGTATATATTCAGTACATTCATTCATGCAGTGATATTTATGGAGCCCCTACCAGGTGCCAGTCCCTGTTGTATGACATCCCTGCCTTCTTGTGAGGGAAGACAGACAATAAAGAAAAAGTTAGTATATAAATTTTCAGATGGTGCTGAGTGCTGTGGAGACAAATAAAGGTAAGGAGACCAGTCAGTCCCCTCAACCACCTTCTGATGGGTGGCATTATACCCATTTTACAGGTAATGGAACTGAGGCTCTGGAGGGTTGAGTAACGTTCCAAGGTCCTCTACCTATTGATTAACTGAGCCCAGACTCAGATGCAGGGCTGCCTGACTGCGAGTAAAGCGTATGGCCAGGTGTCAGGCCTGGAGCTGGGCCTGGGGTGCAGTGGTGACAAGGAGTACTCATGTCCTCAAGGAGACTTCAGTCTGCCATGCAGGACAAGCAGAGGGCCATCCAGCTGACTCGGGACTATGGCTGTTTCCACTGGGGTTTGCGCAGGGAGCCGGACATCATCCCAGCAGCCCGCACACTGTCTGTGGCTCCCAGCGGGGTGAAGGAGAGGGTCCCAGGCGAGGTTTGAGCAGAGCAGAATCAGAGCAGAAAAGACTTTCCGAGCAGAGGAAATAGCACCTCCAAAGGCAGGGAGGCCAGAGTCATGGCTTACTGGGAAACTACAAATAAAATAAAGGTGTTCTTTGATGTCAGTGTTTGAAGAAGCCAGAGAGCTATCCTAGGAGTCCCCAGGTCCCCGGCTTCCC
The DNA here is from genome assembly GCF_002837175.3 of Physeter macrocephalus. Classification (NCBI taxonomy): domain Eukaryota; kingdom Metazoa; phylum Chordata; class Mammalia; order Artiodactyla; family Physeteridae; genus Physeter; species Physeter macrocephalus. Next base: position 2,621,093 of record NC_041216.1, read on the forward strand.
TGCCTGTCCCCTCTCTCTCTTCTCTTCTCTCCCTCCTGACTCTCCTCTCCCCACCTCTCCCTCCCTATTTTACTCCCCCTCCATCCCCCATACACACATACACACACACAATCTTTCCCCAGTAAGCCTTTAGAAAAGGCAGGCCTTGCTGAAATTGCCCAGTGAATTAGAGTCAATGAGATTTAAGTGCAACCTTGAAAAGAATCATCCTCATGTTCTGTCTGTGATTGAGTTCTACAGGAATAGTTTAATTATGGAATATTTAATATATCTACTAATCATCTAGATCCGTAGCCTTCAATCACTCTCAGGTCCTGTCTTCGAACAAAGCCCAGTATTCACCCAAAGATGCATAATGGCTGCTCTGGTGGGGGTGGGGGAGGGGAGAGCAGGCCTGGCCTGGCCACTTCCTCACTGTCCGCAGCCCATGCCTTTCCAGTGGTGCCTCAGACATCCTACCTGGAGCCTCTATGGTATCCTGAAACAATGTAAAAATCAGCTCATCTAGGATTAGGCAAAAGGGAGCATTCATTTGCAGGTGATGGTAAATTGGTAAAGTTGGCAAAAACCACAGCAGCGAGGAAGAGGTGTCACAAAGCCCACCAATAGGGAGAGGCATGGAAACCGATTCAGAAGGAAAATCAGGTTGTTCTTAGGTTTTAGGTGTTATCAGTGAGGACATGCAGTGAAGAGCTCCTTGTGAAAAAGCTAGTGGAAAAGCAGAATGTCATGTGGATTGGGCGTGTGACAAGAAAGCACCTCTCCATCCATCCGGGCCCATGTCTCTTACCTATTTCAGGAAGAATTCCCTGATTTCTGCTGTCAGCAGAACACCAGCCATGGGACACCACCTTCGCTGGGTGACTGTTTGTCCTGCCCAGATACAGTAGAGGTAGGAAAGAGCTCCAGCTAGAGGAAAGAGCTGGGGCTTCAGAGTCAAACAGAAGGACGTGGGTTCCGTGTGACCTGGGGAAGACACCACACCTCTTTAAGCTTTAGTTTCTTCACCTATAAAACAGAGGTTTTAAATTCTCCACTCAAGAATAAATGAGTTTGTATGGCCCGCTCAGTGCCAAGTGCGTGGAGATGCCAATGCACTATTAGTCTGGTCTGCTATTGTCTGAGCAGGTTTTGAAGTCAGTGACACTTCTCCCTGACTATTAAAGTGATACCTGTTCTTTATAGAATGTTTGAAAAAGATACACATGTATAAAGAAGAAAAAAAATCCCCCGTTGTCCCACCACCGAGTGACAGCTACTGTTAATGTTTTGGTGCATTTCCTTTGACTGTTTTCTGTGTATAGCTACACATATACTTGTAAGTGATTTTTACTATATATAATTTTGGTTTCTTTGGTCATGAACATTTTCCTATGTCACAATTATCTTGAACACCTGATTAGTGACCGCATGATAGCCTTTTATTTGGATCTACCATAATCTACTTGGCCATTTCCCCAGTGGCCATTTAAGATGTTCCATATTTTTTGCCATTCTCAATTATAATTAATAACAATATCAATGGTTAATGTTGCAGTGAACATCCCTCTACATATTCTTTAGGCCAATCTCTGATTATTTCATTAGGATAAATTCCGAGGAATATATTACTGGGTCACAGGGAAGATAAGGCACCTGATATTTGTAGCCAAACAAAAAAGTTGTATCAGTTCACACCCCTGAGCTGGGTTTTGAAGGATGAGCCAGTTCTGAGGTTACATTTTCTCCTCTGTAAAATGTAGAAAGTAGTATGAACTTGACAGCGTTTTCTTTGGTGTTGAATGGTTTGTGTACACAAATAGTGAAGTACCTGGCCTGGTGCCTGGTGCCCTTCTTCCTTTATCTTCTCTAATGCTCCGCCTAATTGTTGTATGAGATAAACCACATTGTAATTACATGTTACTTAAAAGCCTAGGACACCTCATACCCCTGCACACATACTGAAAACCCTGAGTAAATGCTGCTACCCATCCAAGGCCCATGTCCTCTGTTTAGAATCTCCCATTTCCTCAAGTCCCTAAATTCCTCATTCCGTCTTTCCCAGGGGCAGTACACCCTCACCTCTGTGATGGCGACCCCTGGGGAAGCCACTGTGCAAAAGAGAAATAAGCCTTTTACAAAATGTTTATTAATGAATGATAAAATATGCAGATGGCTCACAGGCTCTGGAAAAAAAAGGAGGCAGCCTCATTTGTGAGAGAGAAGGCCTCAAGTAAGTCGTATACCAGAGTGAGGGGGTAACAGTGGCATAGCCCAGCAGGGTGGCCATGTCCAGTTGTACAGGTTGTGCATTGCACAACAGGGGTGAATCATTCACATTACAGTCCATCACTCTTTCAGGGCTGCAGGGAGGTGGAGCTGCTGTGAGACCAAGGGGTCTCTGGAGGTCATGTCAAAAGTAGCGAGACTTGGGCTTCCCGGGTGGCACAGTGGTTGAGAGTCCGCCTGCCGATGCAGGGGATACGGGTTCGTGCCCCGGTCCGGGAGGATCCTGCATGCCGCGGAGCGGCTGGGCCCGTGGGCCATGGCCGCTGAGCCTGCGCGTCCGGAACCTGTGCTCTGCAACGGGAGAGGCCACGGCAGTGAGAGGCCGGCGTACCACAAAAAAAAAATAAATAAAAAGAAAGTAGTGAGAATTAAATGAGTTATTATTACATGTCAAGTGTTTAAAACAGGGCCCAGAATCTGGTGATCACCAATACATGTTAACTCTGATTCTTATTCATGTGAGTTAATGTTTCTCATGTTCATGGGAAGGACTAGCTTTTCACAAACAGCATAAACCAGACACAAAAGATCTTTTCTAGTTGCTTAGGTATTAGAGGGTTTTTTAGTGGGGGTTGGGGGTCGTTGAGGTTGTTGATTGGCAGGTGGGTTGTGTAGATCTCAAGGAAAAATGTCAGTACTAAGGTCTAGGCCACTTATAACATTAGCTGTGTGAGCCTGTCCTCAATTGAAAAGGGAGTATTACCTTTCCTACTATACCAGGCTATGATTAAGTTACAAAATGATAGATAGTAGTTTTGATAAAGCAAGAAATGATTAGTGAAAAGTAATAGAAATTTCTATTAAAAGTAGTTAGGAAATGGGTGATGATCATCACCAGTGTTACGGAGCCTTCTGAGATGGAGAGAGTGTTGCACTCAGAATTAGAAGCTCTGGGGTGGATTCTTGGTGTTTCCTTGGGCTAGTTTCTTACTTCCTGTGTGTCTTCATTTCCTCACCTATGAAATGGGGATCATGATACTCAAATACTTGCCCTACTGACACCTGATGTGAGGATAAAGCTGGAGTGGTATAAACGTGCCCTGAACACTGAAAAGTGCTGTACAATGGTGGTTTTTCACTAGAGATTAAATCTGTCACTAGAGCTCACAAACCAGCTTCTTTGCTTCTGCTGCCTACTTTGAAATAGCAAGTAACCAGACTTTTATGTGCCAAGAGAGAAATAAATGGATTTTTAAAATACTTGGTTTCAGGGCTTTTGAATAACTGACAGGAGTGTGCATGCTGGTGTCCTAGCGCCCTCTTGGAATGACCAGGACCTAGAAAGGAGCTGTGTGTGTACTTCCCCAAGAAGGGAAGACAAAAGCCGCTGTCTCCCCGCCCACCTACATACTCCGCGCTACTTGGGCTTCTTTGTTGCCCTCCCCAAAGGCTGGGAAGGAATGTGCAGCCCAAGCAGAATTCCTCTTCTCTCCTTCCCCCTGAGGTCACCACTCTGGGGTGGCCTGTGCCTAAGGAGAGTGTAGAATGAAGTAGAGGACAGAGCCAGGAGCAAACAGCCACCAGCTGCAAGAAGTCCAGGACTCCGCCTCCTTTCCCCAACTGCAAGTTACCAGGAGATCCACGGGAGGCAGAAAGGTGGAGCTTGGGCCTTGGGGCCAGGCATCCTGGGTTCCGATCTGTCACTCACCGGGTGACCTTGGTCACATTACTCTAATTAAGACTGGTCCCCTTTTCTTCATCTGTGAGATGTGATACCTGCATCTTTGCGTCCTTGTGAGGAGATTTAAGCAGTTGATGCAGCGTCTTGGTCAGCTCAAGCTTCCTTAACAAAATACCACAGACTGGGTGGCTTACACAACAGACATTTGTTTTTTCACAATTCTGGAGGCTGAAAGTCCAAGATTGGGGTGCTGGCATGGTTGAATTCTGGTGAGAGCTCCCTTCCTGGCTTGCCTCACATGATGGAGAGAGAGAGAAAGATTTTTTTCACTTCCTTTTCTAAGAAAGCCACCAGCCCTATTGGATATGGGCCCCACCCTTCTGACCTCATTTAACCTTAGTTACCTCCTAAAGACCCTATCTCCAGATACAGTCCTACAGGGGGTTAATGTTTTAACACATGAATTCGGGGGGTCTCAAATCAGTCCTTAGCATTGGGGAAAGTAGAACTGGACAAAATCATCAAAAGGAAGTGAAAACGGCAAAGAATAGGACATGAATGCTTGAACTAGGCACAAGTCTCAACTGCATTCTACAAACATTAGCAGACCTTTTCCAGATTCAGAGCAGTGTAGACCAAATGGTAGGAAGATGCTTGAGTTGATGGAGAGCTTGCTTTTCCACATAAAGCAGTTTCATGTGATAAAAGGTAAGTGTAGGAAATTTTGAGAAACCACACTGATACCCCCAAATCTGGGGACTCCAGTGGTGTAGCTGGACTGGGAAAAATGCAGAGCAGCCTTCTTGGAGACCCTCTTCCAGGTAATACTAGTATCCTAAGGCCTAGGCCAAGTGAACCTCTAACCACACCATTATTTTCTTTGTCCCCATGCAAAGAATGGGAAATAATCTCTAAGGAATTAACAAAGAATACGAGCAGAAGAGGACAGCGTTAGCTCTTCTATCTGGCTGTCAACAATTCCTCTCGGCCCTCTGTGTACCCGCTGCTCCTCCCATCCAGAAGCAGGTCCCATGAATCTGGGCTGGCCTTGTGACTTGCTTTGCCCAATAGGATGCGGTGGCAGTGAGGCCTGGCAGCTTCCACTTTTGTTCTCTCAGAACCCACTGCAAGCTGAAGAAATCCAGGCTCTCTTGCTGGAGAGAAGGGCCCTGGAGGATAGGAAACCCTATGGAGAGAGAGAGGCCACACAGAGGAGAACCTAGGGGCCCACAATTTGTGGAAAGGGCTCACCAACAGGGAATTAGAAGCTTAATTCCATTCACCAAGTATGTATTGAGCCCTAAGTTTGTATCCAGGCACTGTGTGAGGGATGTGGGGTACCATGAAAAACAATTTGGAACCGGGGCCTGTCCTCATGAAGTTCATAATTAATGGGGAAGGTTGATAGTAAACACGATTATAATACCCACTGAGTGTTATTATGGGAAATGGACAGGGTGCTCTGGGAGCACATTGTGGGGAGGGATTGGGGGCAATGGCCAAGTTTCCAGGTCAGGGAGCATTTCCTCCCTAGCCCGCCCCCCGAGAACACCCCTTCTGTCCATTTGCAGTGCATCTTTGTTCCTACCCCAGCCCCAAACAACCACTAACCTACTTTCTGCCTCTATAAATTTGCCTTTTTTTTGGATATTTCGTTTAAATGGGCCCATACAGGTGTGCTCTCTGGTCTGGCTTCTTTTACTTAACATAATGCATTTGGGTCATTTTCATTCTTAAAGGATATTTTCACTTGATACAGAGTTCTGAGTTTAATTTTTTTTCTTTCAGCATTTTAAGGATGTTGTTCCATTATCCTCAGCTGCCATTTCATTTTTTTCTAATGAACAGTTACCTGAAATTTGAAATTTGATCCTCTGTATGAGATGTGTCATTTTTCTCTGGCTGTCTTCAAGATTTTCTATCTTTGGTTTTCAGCAGTTGTTCTCTCATGTAACTAAGCATAATTTTCTTTGTATTTTACCTGCCTGAAGTTCACTGAGATTCCTAAATCTATAATTTATATCTTTTACATAATTTATGAAAATTTCAGCCAATATTTTTTCAAATTTTTTTCTACCCTTATTCTCTCACGTCTGTTCTTCCTGGACTCCTAATACACACATGTAAATCTTTTCATATTGTCCCTCTAGCTCCTGAGGTTCTATTCCTTTTTTTTTTTTTTTGGCATTTCTTTTATTTAAAATTAAAAAAAAAAATTTCAGCTGACCATGGGTGGACTTTTTTAGCTGATATAATTGACATATAATGTTATATTTGTTTTATGTATACAACATAGTGACTTGATGTATGTATACATTGTGAAATAATTATCACAATAAGTTTAGTTAACAATTAGTTACAATTTTTTCCTTCTGATGAGAACTTTTAAGAACTACTCTCTTTGAAACTTCCAAATAGACAATAGAGTATTGTTAACTGTAGTCACCATGCTGTACATTACGTTCCCAGGATTTCCTCATCTTATAATTGGAAGTGTGTACTTTTTTGACCACCTCCACCACCCCCCAACCTATGGAAACCAATCTGTTCTATCTATGAGTTTGGTTTTTGGTTTTTAGGTTTTTTATATTCCACATATAAGTGATGTCATACAATATTTGTCTTTCTCCATCTGACTTATTTCACTTAGCATAATGCCCTCAAGTTCCATCCATGTTGTTGTGAATGGCAGGATTTCCTCCTTTTTTATGACTGAATAATATTCCATTTTATATATATACCACATTTTCTTTATCCATTCATGCTTCAGTGGACACATAGGTTGCTTCCATGTCCTGGCTATTGTAAATAATGCTGCAATGAACATGGGCTACAGATATCTTTAAGATAGTGATTTCATTTCCTTTGGATAAATACTCAGAAGTGAAATTGCTGGATCATATGGTAGTTCTATTTTTAATTTTTTGAGGAACCTCCATACTGTTTTCTATTGTGGCTGCACCAATTTACATCCCCACCAACAGTGCAGAAGGGTTCCACTGTCTCCACATTTTCACCAACACTTGTTATTTCTTGACTTCTTGATAATAGCCATTCTGACAGGTACGAGGTGATATCTCACTGGGGATTGATTTGTATTTCCCTGATGACTAGTTATGTTGCACACCTTTTCATGCACCTGTTGGTCACCTGTGTGTCTTTTTTATAGAAATGTCTATTCAGATCCTCTACTTATTTTTTAACCAAATTGTTTGTGTTTTTGCTGTTGAATTGTATGAGTTCTTTATGTAATTTAGATATTAACCCTTTATCAGGTATATGCCTTGCAACTATTTTCTCCCATTCAGTAGGTTGCCTTCTCATTTTGCTGATGATTTTCTTTGCTCTACAGAAAGCTTTTTAGTTTCATGTAGTCCCACTTGTTTGGTTTTACTTTTGTTGCCTTTGCTTTTGGTATCAAATCAAAAAAGTCATGGCCAAGACTGATGTCAAGAAACTTACCCACCATGTTTTCTTGGAGTTTTATGGTTTCAGGTCTTATGTTCAAGTTTTTAATCCATTCTGAGTTGATTTTTGTGTACAGTGTAAGAGAGTAGTCCAGTTGCATTATTTTGCATGTAGCTGTCCAGTTTTCCCATCACCATTTATTGAAGACACTATCCTTTCCCGCAGTGTATATTCTTGGCTCCTGAGTTGCAAATTAATTGACCATATGTACATGGGTTTATTTCTGGACTCCCTAATCTGTTGCATTGATCTTTGTGTCTGTTTTTATGCCAATACCATACTGTTTTGCTTATTATAGCTCTGTAATATAGTTTGAAATCAGGTAGTGTGATGCCTCCAGCTTTATTCTTTTTTCTCAAGACTGCACTGGAATTTCAAAGTCTTCTGTGATTCCACAAAAATATTAGGATTATTTTTTTTATTTCTGTGAAAAATGCCATTAGAATTTTGATAGGGATTGCATTGAATCTGCAGATTGCTTTAGGTAGTATGGATGATATTAATTCTTCCATTCCATGGGCATGACTATCTTTCCATTTCTTTGTGTCTTCATTCTCTTTCATTGGTGTCTTACAGTGTTCAGTGTACAGATATTACACCTCCTTGGTCAAATTTATCCTAGATATTTTATTAATTTGGATGCAATTGTAAATAGATTGTTTTCTTAATTTCTCTTTCTGATAGCTTGGTATTAGTGTATAGAAACACAACTGACTTTTTTTAACATCTTTATTGGAGCATAATTGCTTTACAATGGTGTGTTTGTTTCTGCTTTATGACAAAGTGAATCAGCTATACATATACATATATCCCATATCACCTCCCTCTTGCATCTCCCTCCCACACTCCCTATCCCACCCCTCTAAGTGGTCACAAAGCACTGAGCTGATCTCCCTGTGCTATGCGGCTGCTTCCCACTAGCTATCTATTTTACATTTGGTAGTATATACAAGTCGATGCCACTCTGTCACTTCATCCCAGCTTACATTTCCCCCTCCCCGTGTCCTCAAGTCCATCCTCTACATCTGTGTCTTTATTCCTGTCCTGCCCTTAGGTTCTTCAGAACCATTTTTTTCTTTCTTCTTTTTTAGATTCCGTATATATGTGTTAGCATACGGTATTTGTTTTTCTCTTTTTGACTTACTTCACTCTGTATGACAGACTCTAGGTCCATCCATGTCACTACAAATAACTCACTTTCATTTCTTTTTAAGGCTGAGTAATATTTCATTGTATATATATGTGCCACATCTTTATCCATTCGTCTGTCAATGGACACCTAGATTGCTTCCATGTCCTGGCTATTGTAAACAGAGCTGCAATAAACAGTGTGGTACATGACTCTTTTTGAATTATGGTTTTCTCTGGATATATGCCCAGTAGTGGGGTTGCTGGGTCGTACGGTAGTTCTATTTTTAGTTTTTTAAGGAACCTCCATACTGTTCTCCATAGTGGCTGTCTCAAGTTACATTCCCACCAACAGTGCAAGAGGGTTCCCTTTCCTCCACACCTCTCCAGCATTTATTATTTGTAGATTTTTTGATGGTGGCCATTCTGACTGGTGTAAGGTGGTACCTCATCATAGTTTTGATTTGCATTTCTCTAATGATTAGTGATGTTGAGCATTCTTTCATGTGTTTGTTGGCAATCTGTATATCTTCTTTGGAGAAATGTCTGTTTAGGTCTTCTGCCCATTTTTGGATTGGGTTGTTTGTTTTTTTGATATTGAGCTGCATGAGCTGCTTGTAAATTTTGGAGATTAATCCTTTGTCAATTGCTACATTTGCAAATATTTTCTCCCATTCTGAGGGTCGTCTTTTCGTCTTGTTTATGGTTTCCTTTGCTGTGCCAAAGCTTTTAAGTTTCATTAGGTACCATTTGTTTATTTTGGTTTTAATTTCCCTTTTTCTAGGAGGTGGGTCAAAAAGGATCTTTCTGTGATTTATGTCATAGAGTGTCTGCCTATGTTTTCAGCCTGATTCCTCCAGCTCCATTTTTCTCTCTTAAGATTCCTTTGGCTATTCGGGGTCTTTTGTGTTTCCATACAAATTGTGAAATTTTTTGTTCTAGTTCTGTGGAAAATTCCATTGGTATTTTAATAAGGATTGCATTGAATCTCTAGATTGCTTTGGGTAGTATAGTCATTTTCACAATGTTGATTCTTCCAATCCAAGAACATGGTATATTTCTCCATCTGTTTCTATCATCCTTAATTTCTTTCATCAGTGTCTAAAAGTTTTCTGCAAACAGGTCTTTTGTCTCCCTAGGTAGGTTTATTCCTAGGTATTTTATTCTTTTTATTGCCATGGTAAATGGGAGTGTTTCCTTAATTTCTCTTTCAGATTTTTCATCATTAGTATATAGGAATGCAACACATTTCTATACATTTATTTTGTATCCTGCTACTTTACCAAATTCATTGATTAGCTCTAGTAGTTTTCTGGTAGCATCTTTAGTATTCTCTATATATAGTATCATGTCATCTGCAAACACTGAAAGCTTTACTTCTTCTTTTCCGATTTGGATTCCTTTTATTTCTTTTTCTTATCTGATTT
>NC_041216.1:2631081-2631572 GCF_002837175.3 Physeter macrocephalus
CATGTCATCTGCAAACAGTGACAGCTTTACTTCTTCTTTTCCGATTTGGATTCCTTTTATTTCTTTTTCTTCTCTAATTGCTGTGGCTAAAACTTCCAAACCTATTGAATAATAGTGATGAGAGTGGGCAACCTTGTCTTGTTCCTGATCTTAGTGCAAATGGTTTCAGTTTTTCACCATTGAGAACGATGTTGGCTGTGGGTTTGTCATATATGGCCTTTATTACGTTAAGGTAAGTTCCTCCTATGCCCACTTTCTGGCGGGGTTTTATGATAAATTGTTGTTGAATATTGTCGAAAGCTTTTTCTGCATCTATTGAGATGATTATATGGTTTTTATCCTTCAATTTGTTAATATGGTGTATCACATTGATTGATTTGTGTATATTGAAGAATCCTTGCACTCCTGGCATAAACCCCACTTGATCATGGTGTATGATCCTTTAAATGTGCTGTTGGATTCTGTTTGCTAGTATTTTGTTGAGGATTTTT
>NC_041216.1:2631594-2632105 GCF_002837175.3 Physeter macrocephalus
CACTTGATCATGGTGTATGTTCCTTTTAATGTGCTGTTGAATTCTGTTTGCTAGTATTTTGTTGAGGATTTTTGCATCTATGTTCATCAGTGTTATTGGCCTATAGTTTTATTTCTTTGTGACATCTTTGTCTGGTTTTGGTATCAGGGTGATGGTGGCCTCGTAGAATGAGTTTGGGAGTGTTCCTCCCCCTGCTATATTTTGGAAGAGTTTGAGAAGGATAGGTGTTAGCTCTTCTCTAAATGTTTGATAGAATTCGCCTGTGAAACCGTCTAGTCCTGGGCTTTTGTTTGTTGGAAGATTTTTAATCACAGTCTCAATTGCAGTGCTTGTTATTGGTCAGTTTATATTTTCGATTTCTTCCTGGTTCAGTCTCAGAAGGTTTTGCTTTTCTAAGAATTTGTCCATTTCTTCCAGGTTGTCCATTTTATTGGCATAGAGTTGCTTGTAGTAATCTCTCATGATCCTTTGTATTTCTTCAGTGTCAGTTGTTACTTCTCCTTTTTCATTT
>NC_041216.1:2632900-2664841 GCF_002837175.3 Physeter macrocephalus
TGATTTCCATTTGCATGGAATATCCTTTTCCATCCCCTCACTTTCAGTCTGAATGTGTCCCTAGGTCTGAAGTGGGTCTTTTGTAGACAGAATATCTATGGGTCTTGTTTTTGTATCCATTCACCCAGTCTATGTCTTTTGGTTGGAGCATTTAATCCATTTACATTTAAGATAATTATCAATATGTATGTTCCTATTACCATTTTCTTAATTATTTTGGGTTTGTTATTGTAGGTCCTTTCCTTCTCTTGAGTTTCCTGTCTAAAGAAGTTCCTTTAGCATTTGTTGTAAAGCTGCTTTGGTGGTGCTGAATTCTCTTAGCTTTTGCTTGTGTGTAAAGGTTTTAATTTCCCTGTGGCATCTGACTGAGATCCTTGCTGGGTAGAGTAATCTTGGTTGTAGGTTTTTCCCTTTCATCACTTTAAATATGTCCTGCCATTCCCTTCTGACTTGCAGAGTTTCTCCTGAAAGATCAGCTGTTAACTTTATGCGGATTCCCTTGTATGTTATTTGTTGATTTTCCCTTGCTGCTTTTAATATTTTTCCTTTGTATTTAATTTTTGATAGTTTGAGTAATATGTGTCTTGGTGTGTTTCTCCTTGGATTTATCCTGTATGGGACTCTCTGCGCTTCCTGGACTTGACTATTTCCTTTCCCATCTTAGGGAAGTTCCAAGATTTTGGATCATCTTTACTATCATTACTCTGAATTCTTTTTCAGGTAGACTGCCTATTTCCTCTTCATTTGTTTGGTCTGGTGGGTTTTTACCTTGCTCCTTCATCTGCTGTGTGTTTCTGTGTCTTCTCATTTTGCTTAACTTACTGTGTCTTGGGTGTCCTTTTCACAGGCTGAAAGTTCGTAGTTACTTGTTTTTGGTGTCTGTCCCCAGTGGCTAAGGTTGGTTCAGTGGGTTGTGTAGGCTTCCTGGTGGAGGAGACTAGTGCCTGTGTTCTGGTGGATGAAGCTAGTTCTTGTCTTTCTGGTGGGCAGGACCACGTCCAGTGGTGCATTTTGAGGTGTCTGTGACCTTATTATGATTTTAGGCAGCCTCTCTGCCAAGCGGTGGGGTTGTGTCCCTGTCTTGCAAGTTGTTTAGCATGGGGTGTCCAGCACTGTAGCTTGTGGGTCGTTGAGTGGAGCTGGGTCTTAGCATTGAGATGGAGTGCTCTGGGAGAGCTTTCACCATTTGGTATTACATGGAGCCGGGAGGTCTCTAGTGGACCGATGTCCTGAACTCGCCTCTCCCACCTTAGAGGCACAGACTTGACACCCAGCTGGAGCACCAAGACCCTATCAGCCACACAGCTCAGAAGAAAAGGGAGAAAAAAAGGAAAGAAAGAAAGAGAGAGAACGAAATAAAGAAAATCAAACCAAAAAATAAATCCACCAATGATAACAAGCACTAAAAACTATACTAAAAATAAGAAAAAAAAAGGACATACAGAACCGTAGGACAAATGGTAAAAGCAAAGCTATACAGACAAAATCACGCAAAGAAGCATACACCTACACACTCACAAAAAGAAAAGAAGGAAAAAAGTATATACACCTATATATTTTTTTAAAAAGGAGGAAGAGAGCAACCAAATCAATAAACTAATCTACCAATGATAATAAACTCTAAATACTAAACTAAGATAAACATTAATCTAGAAACAAATTAGATTCAGAAGGCAAACCCCAAGTCTACAGTTGCTTCCAAAGTCCACCTCCTCAATTTGGGATGATTCGTTGTCTATTCAGGTATTCCACCGATGCAGGGTACATCAAGTTTATTGTGAAGCTTTAATCCGCTGCTCCTGAGGCTGCTGGGAGAGATTTCCCTTTCTCTTCTTTGTTCGCTCAGCTCATGGGGTGTAGCTTTGGATTTGGACCTGCCTCTGCATGTAGAACGCCTGAGGGCATCTGTTCTTCACTCAGAGAGGACAGGGTTAAAGTAGCAGCTGATTAGGGGGCTCTGGCTCACTCAGGCCAGGGGGAGGGAGGGGTACGGAGTGCTGGGCGAGCCTGCGGCAGCAGAGGCCAGCATGACATTGCACCAGCCTGAGGCGCACCGTGTGTTCTCCCAGGGAAGTTGTCCCTGGATCACAGGACCCTGGCAGTGGTGGGCTGCACAGGCTTCCAGGAGGGGAGGTGTGGATAGTGACCTGTGCTTGCTCACAGGCTTCTTGGTGGCTGCAATAGCAGCCTTAGCGTCTCATGCCCATCTCTGGGGTTCGCGCTGATAGCCGCGGCTCACGCCCTTCTCTGGAGCTCGTTTACGTGGTGCTCTGAATCCCCTCTCCACGCGCACCCTGAAACAATGGTCTCTTGCCTCTCAGGCAGGTCCATACTTTTTTCAGGACTCCCTCCCGGCTAGCTGTGGCACACTAGCCCCCTTCAGGCTGTGTTCACGCCGCCAACCCCAGTCCTCTCCCTGGGATCTGAACTCCTAAGCCCGAGCCTCAGCTCCCAGCCCCCGCCCGCCCCCATGGGTGAGCAGACAAGCCTCTCGAGCTGGTGAGTGCTGGTCGGCACCGATCCTCTGTGTGGGAACCTCTCCACTTTGCCCTCCGCACCCCTGTTGCTGTGCTCTCCTCCGTGGCTCTGAAGCTTCGCCCCCACCCACACACCATCTCCTCCAGTGAAGGGGCTTCCTTTCCTAGTGTGTGGAAACTTTTCCTCCTTCACAGCTCCCTCCCAGAGCTGCAGGTCCCATCCCTATTCTTTTTGTCTCTGTTTTTTCTTTTTTCTTTTGCCCTACCCAGGTACATGGGGAGTTTCTTGCCTTTTGGGAAGTCTGAGGTCTTCTGCCAGTGTTCAGTAGGTGTTCTGTAGGAGTTGTTCCACATGTAGATGTATTTCTGATGTATTTGTGTGGAGGAAGGTGATCTCCATGTCTTACTTCTCCGCCATCTTGAAGGTCTCCTCACAGCTGCCTTTTGTATATTGATTTTATATCCTGCAACTTCACTGAATTCATTTATTAGTTCACTCTGTTCATTTAAAAAAAAAACTCTTTTCTCTTTGTTCTTGAGATTTGGATATTTTCTAGTGATCTATGAATTCACTCTCTCTTCTGTCATCTCCGTTATGTTGTCAAGCTTATACAGTGAATTTTTATTGCAGATATTGTGTTTTACAGTTCTAGAATTTTCATTTGGTCCTTCTGTTATAGTTCATGTTCCTCAGGTGATGTTTCCTATCTTCTTCATTGTAATTGCATTTTCTTTTACATTATCAAATGTAGTTATAATAGCTGCTTTAAAATTCTTGTCTACTGGTTCCAGCGTCTGGCTTATCTTGATGCTGGTCTTGTTGATTGTCTTTTTTCTTGAACATGGATAATACTTTCCTGTTTTCATATATCTGGTAATTTTGAACAAGTATCAAGAATCCTGGACATTGTTAATGTTTTACAGACTTGGCCCTTCTATAGTCTTCCAAAAAGTGTGTTGATTTTATTTGGTTGTTGGTTGATTTTAGCAGGCAATTAGCTTGGTTGGATCCAAGCTGAAAATGTAATCTCTTGGGTTGCAGTTTAAATATACATCTATTTCTTTTTCCTTAGCAAGTCTTCCTGGAGTCTGATCTGTGCATGCATGGTTCGTAGATCCAGAGATTGGGGTAGAAATTTTACACAAAATTTGGGGCTGCATTTCTGGATCTCTCTTTTCTGGGATTTCCCCCTTCATTTCCTGTTTTTTGCCGCTACTGGCATTTTAACCACTCCAAGGTGGTATGACCTGCCATTAGTCTAAAAGGTACAAAAATGAGAAACTCACCCCATGCAGCTCCTTTTTTTCCAAGTGTCAATGCCCCTCCAGAACTGCCGACTTTAGGTTTTCACTCTCCAATCCCTTTGAGCATTGTTTGTTGTTGTTGTTTTGAATTTGTAATTGTTACCTGAAGGAAAGTCAATCCAATAGGAACTTACTCAGAAGCTCAGTCAGAGCTTTGGCATCTGAGCATAGTTATTGATTTTAAAAATCAGTAGATCAGTTAAGCATTTGGTAGACACAGAAGAAAAATGTATTAGTAAATACATTAGTAAACTAGAGGAAATTACCAAATTATCAAAATTGTAGCACAGAGAGATGAAAGTACAAAAAATAGGAAAGAAAGGAGAAAGTCCAGGATATGACCAGAATAATTCCAAAAGGAAATATTTGAGAGAATGGAGAAGAAGCAATAAACAAATAAATAATAGCTGAGAACTTTTAGTATTTGAAGACATTAGTCTGTAGATAAAGGAATCACAATGATCCCCAAGCAGGATAAATGAAACTAAAACTAAACTATTCATATTGTGGTGAAACTGCAGAATACCAAAGGCAAAGAGAGAACTCAGAATAACTGGAGAGAAACAAGTCATCTATGAATGAAAATGATTAGATTTATAGATACGATAACAACAGTGGAAGCCCCACCCTCACATGCCCATGGAATTATATGTCAATTGCTAAGAGGAAGTAACTAATACAGAATATTATTATGCCTTGCTAAGCTATTTTTCAAGAATAAAGATAAAACATACTATGGAACAAACTTCAGGAAAAAGGAAGAGGAACTTAGAAGCAAGAAAGAGCATATAACATTGGGCAAAGAATGGTAAGTGTGAATAAATGTAAATAACCATTTACTTTTTTACAACAACGATAATCACAAATTTGAGAGTATGAAGATCGGGGAGAAGTAAAATACTGAACAATGCTAATTTTAGGTGAAAAGGTTTTTTTTGGACATTTAAGCACTCTGAATTTCTGTAATATTTGACAGAAGAATTGAGCTAATGTAAGTCTTTGTGTGCATTAGAAAAATTTAGGTTAAACAATAAAAAGAGGCATTGGGAAATACAAATCAAACAGGATGTTAAATGGATGTTTTGACAGGGGCACCAAGATGTAATTATCTTCTATTTTCAAAACGAGGTGCTAAATCAAGATGCAGAATTTCCAACGGAAACGATCCCCAATTCCTTGACTCTGAGACCCGTCAGCAGGATCCAGTATATCAAAGGGGATCTGGGTGAGGATTTTGAAGCAGGGATCTTGTGAGGAGAATTTTTGGAAAGTTGAAGTCCAGTCCCCTAAGGATAAAGAGGTGAGGGAGCCTAACTTTTCAATTCAACCTGAGTTATCT
Organism: Physeter macrocephalus; assembly: GCF_002837175.3. NCBI lineage: Eukaryota > Metazoa > Chordata > Mammalia > Artiodactyla > Physeteridae > Physeter > Physeter macrocephalus. Next base: position 2,638,022 of record NC_041216.1, read on the forward strand.
TTCGTGCTGGGGTTGGGTGGGGGAAACTCTTCAACCAGACAACCCAGAGAGCCTGATTTGTCTCCTGCAGTTGCGAGAGATCTGCTCTGATGTTTGACATAGGACTGAGACACTAAAGTGGCCTTTGGCAGGGAAGGCAGAGTAGAGATTGCAGACAGATTGCATTTGGGAAGTACCTACGTTCCCACTACAGCAGGGCCAAGGATGGTTTCTGTGAATGAGATATGGATCATGCAGAGACAGTCAGATGGGAGCCTTAATATTTAAGACCCACCCAAAAAGACAGGGTGAGATCCTGTGATATGGACCTCTGAAGGACCGAGGGTAGAGAGGTGGGACAGTCAGAGGGATGGGATGCAGCCTCTACCTCAGGGAACTTGCAGCCAGAGGAGCCCAGCTGTAACTTCTGCTTGGCCCACAGTGTAAAGTCTGTAGGGCCAGCTAGTAGCCAAGTAAGAGATTTGCTGTCCCTGCTTCTCCTCCCCTTTGTACCCCAATCACTCAGGGTCTTGAAGCCCTGCTTAATAAACTAGGGGCAAGAGGGTAAGAGGAAAAAGAAGCTCACCATACCTCCCTTCCCTGACCACAAGTTCCCACCTGTCATAGGCCCTATATAGGGAAGGAGGAAACCACCTTTAACCAGCCTGTTTGGGGGACAGATGTCTTACTTTGAAATAAGATTCAAGAGTTCAGTCTTGCAACAAACACGTATGGAGTGCCTATTCTGTGCCAGGCATTGCTCAACGCTGGGGATTTCTCAGTGAACAAGATACATAAAAATAACTTCTGTCATGGAGTTAACATTTTAATGGATTAATATCTAGGACTAGACATTTTAAAGTTGATATTTTATGTTGTGACTTAAAGTGACTGCAAAACTGTCTGTTACCCAAAAGAGAGTAGAAATTTGAGGGGATAAGTAAATATAAAATAAATATTTAAAACATTTGAATTTTAATGAATGGCTATTTACTAGACAAATACTACCAAAAGAAAGCTGATATAACCATATTGTAATCAGAGAACAGTCTGTTAACAGAGAATGCTGTTAAGGATTTTAAAAAAGAGTTCATGAAGCTATAGCAATTTTCAACTTGCTTGTACCTAATAACATAACTTCAATATACATAAAGCAAAATTTGGCCGAATGACAAGGAGAAATGAACAGATCCATTATCATAAAGGGAGATTTAAACATAACTCTTAAAACTCGATAACTGATAGAGTAAACAGACAAAAAAATTATTAGGGATACAGAATATTTTAACACACAAGTGACAAGCTTGATCTAAGGTAGAGATTGGCAAATTATGGCCTGTGGGCCAATACCATCCTACTGCCTGTTTCTATAAATAAAGTTTTATTGGAACACAGCCTTGTTCATCTATTTAGTATTGACCATGGCTGCTTTTGTGCTACAATGGCAGCACTGAATAGATGTGACAGACAGTATTCGCAAAGCTGAAAATATTTACTATCTGACCCTTTTATAGGACTTTTGTTGACCCCTGGTCTAAAGCATTTAACAAAACCCTGCCTCTAACAATTGAAGAGTACATGTTTTTTTCAAGCACACATGAACACTGATAAAAATTGATAATGTAGCAAATATTGACTTAAAAAAACCAATAAAATATAAATCTCTAACCACAGAAAAAAACCAATATCATATATCTCTGATCACAAAGCAATTACATTAGAAATTGATAATGAAAAGATAAGCAATCCTCCCATAAGTTAGAAATTTAAAATATTTTTCTAAATAATTAATGAATCGAAGAAATCATCATAGAAATTATACATTTGAATTGAATGATAATGAAAATGCTACATTTCAAAAGTGAGTGGGAAATGGCTAAAACAATTCTGAGAGGAAAATGTAGAGCTATAATTATCTATATTTGAAAGAAGAATACAATTCCAAAAGTAAGGAAGAGAACAGAAGAGCAAACTCAAAGAAAGTAGAGGAAAGGAAATATTGAAGACCAAATTAATAAATAGAAAATAAAGAACCAATAGAAAAGATCCAGTAAAGCAGAAAACAAAAGATAAAGAATCCCTCAGCAAGACAGACCAAGAGGAAAAAAAAAAAAGAGAGAACAAGTAAACACCATTGAGAATGAAACTGCTTTGTGGTCAAATGGCTACAGACTGGATAGAGCCGGGAGATAGGCACAATGTATTCTTTTTATTAGTATCTGTACATTTCTGTATGTTTGAAAGATTTCCTCTCTCACACACGTGCACAAGTAAAATAAAATGTATAAACAAAAAAAGAGTGTGGGCTCTGGATTCAAACTGCCTGAGCTTTGAGATCCGTTCTAGACTTTGTTAGTGAGTGCCTTGGGGAAAGGTACTTAAATTCTTCCCATGCTTCCGTTCCCTGTCTGTAAAATGAAGGTAATAATAACATCTGGCCCATCAGCTCACACGCCCTCCTTCTCAAGATGCTGGGATTTCAGGCCAAGGTTTCATTGACACTGATTTTCAAAACTCTTTCTCTAGTCTTAAGCTTGCCCCAGAATCGCTTAATGCATCTCCCTCACCTTTAGACAAGAATGTTTAAACTACCCTGGAGACCTTAGGAAGTTCTCTTGGTGCTCTAGACCCCACCTGGGAGGAAGGGGAGGGCTTGTCAAAGGAGGCTGTAGAAGGAGGAACAGAGCTGGGAAAATATAAGGTAAAGAACCAGTATTTACTAACTCTCCTCAGTGCATCAGCTGGTGTGCTAGATGAACACCTGCTCCCTCCTGTGAAAGGTGATAACCATGTTGTCTACCATTGGCTGTGTTCATTTTCACTGGCCTTACACGTCAAGATATCTCTGTGCTGTAACGCATCTAGTTCATGGCCTCTGATGACTGCGTGATGCTCAATGGTGAGCCAGATCTGGCCACAACCTCTTCGTACCCTTTCCCCTAGTCTCAGGAACCTAGGTTGCCTTTAATTCCTGGCCGCAAGAAACAATACTTGGGAATTTCTTCATAGATGCCCTCTTATAGAACCCTGTGAACATTTCTCTGGAATTTATAGCTGGGGGTGAACTCTCTGGGTCACAAGGAAGATAAACACGTATTTAAACTTAGAATTGTCATGTTGTTTTCCAGATGGCAGAAGGGGACTTGAGCACCTGCAGATTTTGGTATCCTCTGGGTGTCCTGGAACCAATACCTCGCAGATACCAAGGGATGGTTTTGCATTGCCAACAAGTGCTGTAGGGATGGGTGCTATTAGTTGCTATTTGATTAAAAATTTGCCTTTGGGGTTTGATCTGAAATAAGAGAAATGCTGGGCTTTTGTCTCGCCGGGTTTGGGTGGCCTGCTTCCTTGGCTCCCTTCCACGTACCCACCCCACTTGTGCACAAGGAAAGAGCTGCATGAGATTACACTTTCTGTTCAGTGCTGTGGTTCATTTTTCCTTCTTGTTATCTTGATGTATGCTCTGTGTCTAAACTTTACGTGGGAGCCTGGAGCAGAGAAAGACTCAGGATTGTGGAGTCAGGCTGACCTGAGTTCAAATGCTGGGTCTGCCACTTTCTACTTACTAGTTCCGGCTCTGCCTCCAAGGCCACCTTGATTAGTTTGGAATGCTTTACAATTCTTTGGGTGCTCACTCCAGGAACCAACAGGGGGCTAGTTACATCAATACTGTGTGGGTTTTAGTGGTTTAATTCAGAAGGTGATTTTATTCCTAAATTCTGGGGGCACATGCTGTGTGTAACTAGACTGAAAACCAAAGCTCTTCCGTTGGCCTAAGAGGCATTGTGTGAATTAATGTTCCTCATCTTCCACTGCGTTCCCTGAGCTCTCTAAGTCCTGTTAACACTGGCCAAGGGAAGAGGGTTAGGGTTAGGTCATTGCTGCCTCAGGGACTTTGCACTTGCTGTTCCTTCTGCCTAGAACTTTCTTCCACCTGATTTTTCGACGGTTGGCTTCTTCTCCATTATCAGTTCGAACGTCGTCTCTTGTTGCCCTCTAGTCACCTGTTTTATTTTCTTTGTAGCACTTATTTCTTTGTAGCCCTTATTTATTTACTTGTTTACTTGTCTCCTCTGCTAAAATATAAGTTCTGTCTTAGCAGGGACCTTGTCTGTCCTGATCACTGTTATATCCCCAGAACCCAGAACAGTGCTATATACACACTATACACTCAATAAATATATTTGAATACATGGGCAATTGGATAAAAGGACTTACTGAAAGAAGAAGCAACTCTCCATTTCAAAATATGGAAATTAATTTCTTCGGTGCCTATAAATACCTGTGGAATTGAAACATAAATATTTGTGGAACTGAATCGTATTAATGCATAACAAAGCTTTTAGTTGAGAGCGCCATGGAGAGCGATCGTAAATGAGTAATAATTGCAAGACTAGCATGCTGTGGGAAGCACTGGGGATTGAGCCTAGCATAGTTTAGGCCAGCTCTTGATTCTGAAATAGAGTTCAAGAAAGTGTTTCACCCAGGTTGTCTAGGCTCCATGGCTTCCATGTGGTGAGAGGCACTGGCCTTGGAGAAGCAAGGCCTGAGTTCAAGTTCTGGTTCTGTATTTTCTTACCTGTGTGGCTTTGGGCATTTCCCTTAAGCTTTTGAAGCCTATATTTTCTCATCTGTAAAATGAGAGCATACTAACTGCCATGGTAGTTATGAGGACTGACCAAGGTGACGGATATGGTGCCTGTGAAACAGACATGGGCTTGGTGCAGGCTGGGGAGGGAGCAAAAAGGATCATCATCATGTGACCCTGCTCTGGGCAGCTCTGGCCCTGGTAGTGTGAGCTCAGAGGTCATGCCAGATATGTGTCTGCTGAGGGACACTCTTCTCCAACCTCTATGGTCCGAAGCCAGCTTTCTACAAGCTCACAGACGTGACGTGTTGCGGCTTGAATTTTATCCGTGGCCAAAAAAAACAAAAACAAACAAACAAACTAAACCAGTCCTTGTTAAGAAGGCTCTGACTATTCAGAGTCTTCTGGGGATTTTCTCAGATAGCAGAACTACAGTGCCCAAGGTCCAGGATGTCAAGAAATGAAGCCCCTGCCATTGGAGGATGGGCTGAGTGGGGGGTCAGGAGGGGGCTGCTGTGGATGGCTGCAGGAAGGCACAGGAGACCCAAACACCCCTTACGTGGGGAGGCCCAGGCCACCATCAGAGTAGCTGAGGAATCTGTGAGACAGATACTGTCATGGTTCTTTCTATCTGTGCCTCTTTTGGGAGGCGAGGGTGGGCGCTGACTAGGAAAGACCCAGTGTTCAGACCTGCTGCTCTGACCTGAAATTAAAGGGAAGGTGTTAAGTGGCATGGTGTCAGCTTTCCTATTTTAATATAGTCTCTTTGTGTTAGAATTAAATATTGGGCACCATGCACAGAATTGGAGGGCACTGGCTGACTTCTGATGGCCCTTCTTATTTGATGGCTCTGTGATTCTAAGCCTTCTTCTTTTGGCCTAGAAGATACATTCTTTACGGCCAATGGCAAAGAAGAGATTACCACAGCAATTTCTGTTCGCCATGGTCCTGGGGAGAGAAATAGCACCTCTGTTCATGGCGAGAGAGAGAGAGCTGGAAGAGAGCAGTCTCTTAAGCTCCTTCCAAGTCATTGAGTCTTGCCTGTCGTGTTTGAGAGGAGGTCCAGCTGGTGGTGATTGCCTGGCAGATGCATGAGTCACTGTTTTGGGGCTGCCATGCCAGTGCTGCTTCTGGGTCACCAGAAAGACAAGATGTGTTTGACACGTAGTGGCTGCCACAGCTGGAGGAGGCTGCAGGCCAGATGTTAAGAGTGCTAGATGAGGGTCCGGATGACTGGATTGGAGTCCCACTTCTGTCTCTTACTGGCTGTGGGATCTGAGACCTCAGAGACCTCATCTCTAAAATGAAGGCATTGGACCAGGACCTCGAGACCACGAAGGCTCGTTCGTGCTTCCTCTAAGAGCCTCTGAGGCCCCACAGAGCACAGGATCGTGGGTGTGGCCGGGTTGACCCAGGTCCAGAAAACTTCTGTGCTCCAAGTGCTGCTGAGGACTGGGCCCCTGCCCCGTCCTGATGGGCTGCATCTGTAGAGCAGAGAGACTTCCCTGCTCTGTCTCACCTGTCCAGGGATGGGGTTGCTTCTCATTTCACAGATGGAGCAACCGTTTGAGTAGCGGGTTCTCAGCGCAGTGGTTCGCCTTCCCTGGGCTGAAGACCGCGGATCCCCCCAACAGTCTTAGTATTTGCTAATTTCCCTTCCCTGGGACACTTGTCACTATCACTTTAGAAATGAGGTGTCCAGATGGGAACACAATACAGATGTGACCCAGCTATCACAGAGGGGATGCTAGAAAGCTGCTGAGCAGTGTCTGGAATTGAGACATTTCCCCAGCTGGCCTTATCCTCTGTTTGTGCCAAATCCATAGCATCCTATTAGACATCTGTCCGTTTCAGGCCGAGACAGTTCTATATTTGTGTTTCTTGTGTTTGTAAGTGCGTGTGAAGGAGGCTCTGTTTAGAGACAAGGACTGACTCTGGCTCCCCCTGGAGGACAGCTGGCTGCGGTTAGGGTAGGCAGCCTCGCATACCCCTCTGCTCTGCGCTCCTGTCTGTCCTAAGGTAGCAGATATTTTAATGACCTGGGTTGTTTTGTTTATTAAAATGTCATACCCTCGTAAGAAAGGTTTGACTGAGGGGGGTTCTTCATACCCTCGTAAGAAAGGTTCGACTGAGTACGTATCTGTCTTCTTAAGCAGGTGTCTCTGGGAATTTCTCTTTGTAACCTGAGCACTTAGAAGGCTTCTCTGGGCCTCTGCTTGCCCAGCTTTAAAATAAGGCAATTTTTCTAGCTCTAAATTATATGACACTTTGGGAGTTAAATAGATAACTAGACAGAATGGGATCTACCTTTTCAATTACAATGGCTGCTATTTTTGTATTATCTCTCTTGTTGGAACTTATTGTGACCCCAAGAAAAAGAACTCCTCCTTTCCCTGACTTTCTGCCTTACCTCTTATTTCTCACCTCCTCTTGACGTTTTGCCACTCCCCACACTCCTAACCTGAAGGTGCTCTGAGTTCAGCAGGAAGCAACATAGCACAATGGCTAAGGGTAGTGTCTCTGGAGGGGCCGAGCCTGGGTGTGTGGTCTGGGTCCATCACTGACATCTGGGTGACCCTGGATGCATCACATAACCTCTCTGTGTCTGCTCCATTATCTGTAAAAAAGGGGATAATGCCAGCACCTACCTTAGAGACAAATGCATGTAAAGTGCTTAGAATAGTTGCAATAGTGTTCATTTGTTGTTATTTTGTTATTGCTGCTTTCTTATGGGGCAAGATGGCAAATGTAACCCAGAGTCACCACCAGCCTCTTTTCCTCTAGGAAATGCAACAAACAAGCAAGGAAATAAACAGAAAACATGGATTCTGAAGTTTCCAGTGATGTCTGTTCTGAGTGCGAGACCAGCACAGGCCACTGTCCCCACCATCAGGAGGAGAGGCCAGCTGGCTGGCCAACAGAATGGGCCATGGAGACCAGGTCAATCCAAGGGTTTAAGAGATGGGGTCACAGCCAGCAGGTTGTTCATTAACTGTCTACAAGGCAATAAATGCTAACTGAGGACCCCGAGGGCCACACCCTACAGTAGGGATGAAAATGGATCTGGATATTGGAAGACTCAACCCAGTAGGAAGGATAAAAAGCAGCATCCTAGGAGTTTGGAGTTACAAGGGAGGGGGTGGGAAGTACCCAAGACCAAGATATAGAACAGGCAAGATCCAAGAGAGTGAAAACTTGGTGAGATCAAAGGTTCAGGGAAATTGTAGGCAAACCCATGACCCGCATGCCACATAGGCCTTCTGGCTTCAAAAAAAGACCCACACTATAAATGGGGGGTAAAAAGTTAGAAGGCTGCTTCTCAAAGTGATAAGAATATACCTTTTTCTTCCTAAGAGGCACACATAGTACAACAATGAAGCTAAATTTATTTTAAATTGATTCATTTTTAAAATAATGTAATCGTTTTCTTGTGCTTCACCTTATTGCATTTAGCAGATACTATGATTTTTACAAATTGAAAGTTTGTGGCAAACCTGTGTTGTCAGATGATGGTTAGGATTTTTTAGCAATAAAGTAATTTTTAATTACAGTATGTACTTTTTTTTTTTTAGACATAATGCTATTGCACTCAACAGACTATAGCATGAACATAACTTTTATATGTAGTGGGAAACCAAAAAACTCATGTCACTTGCTTTACTGAGATATTTGCTTTATTGCAGTGTTCTGATACCAAACCCACAGTATCTCCAAGGTATGCGTGTATGTTATATAAACTCTGAATAACCGCCGTTCACCAGGGCACTGTTTTTAGGGGCCCAGCCAGGAATGAGGGTCAGTACCTTGGAGAGCTCCAAGGGGGTTCCAAATAGCTGAGGCACGCAACTAGTTTAGCATGAGTCAGAAGCCTGCTGCTGGACCCGTGAGGTGCCAGCCCGTATCTCCTGTGGGCATCAATTGTGAAGGCTGGTACTTCTCTAGGTGGAGACCCCAGAGCCGGGTCAGCCGGGCAGATGGGGAGCAAGGGCTCAGGATGGAGACTGGGTATCTGCCCTCTCCCCGGATGCAGTCTTCCTGGTACCCAGAAGAGATCATTGCACCGATCCTGGAGTCAGCTATTAGGTCCTGTCACTAGAGTGTTTGTGGCATTTTGCTGTCTTAAAGGCGGTTGGTAGCCTTTCTCCTCTAGTGGAGGTGACTTAGTTATTTGAGATAAGACATTGAAAGGGTTGCTGCTGCCTGAAGGCAGAACCAAAGAACTGGGACAAGCTCAGTGGCAGTTCTGCTTTTTCAGCCTCATGGATGTGTGGATCTCTCCAATTGATCCATTCAGTTCTTGTGGGTGTCCAGGCACTGTCTGTGAGACGCAGGACAAAGCCAGGCTTTCACACGTTTGTGATTGGCTTTGGGCCCTGAACAGTGCAGGCTGATTAAGTTTGGTATAAAACCTGACCAACTGCAGTTTGGGGAGATGCACCCACACGCGTCTGGTGTGTGCGTGTACAGATGCGGGAGTGGTTTGGATATTTCTCTTCTGGAACACGGCATTTAAAAATAATAATTAATAGGTTCAGTCCCCAGCCAGGTGTGGACTCTGGTGAGTTGGTGATGTCAACAGATTTTATCCTCATGGCTCCTCTGCTTCCTCTTTCTCCTCTCTCTCAGTTTCCCTCGTCTTCACTTTTCCCTGGGCATTTATTGTCTTTTCTGTGCAGGGCTGAGCTATGCACCCATGGTCCCCGGTGGTAACCATATGCCCTAGATTCTCAGGGACAATTCTGATTATGGATACTTTCATTCTGTTCATTAAAAGTGATTTGTTAAATGTATGACTGAATGTGATTTCATTTTATGTTTTTGTAAAACCTAAATAAATTCCTAAATCAGGAAAATAATCTTCAGTCAAACCACATGTCTGAATTTTGCATGTAGGAAATATCGTCACCATATGTCAAAGACTGAAAGGGAAAATAATTTTCACCTCCTGGGCCAGTTCAATCCATTGGAGGAATCACCTGTGTTGAAAAGGAGCCTCAGGCTGTACTGGGAAAGAGGGTCATGATCGATTAGTGATGTCTGTCATGAGCATCATATGGCCACTGGTGTTGTCTTTGGCACCAAGATATTTCTGTTCCAAGGTCCTTCTGCTCTCAAGCTGTTTCAAGTCTCTCTTGTCATAGAAAAAACTGCCTTAGTCATCAGTGGTGAGGGATTATTACCCTAATGTGGTAACCATCCCAGAGGGTGGAAGAGACCCATGTCTCAACTGAGCATCCAGAGATAGGCCAGGAGAAGGGGATATCTGGGGGCTTCTCAGCACTCATTGCAAAGCACATAGCCAGCCCTGTTCTGAATCCCAAACTGAGTTTCTTACCTTGAGACAACCTAGTTTAATGGAAAGAACCTGGTGTTTGGAGGCACACAGATTTGGCCATATATCCTGAATATTCCAGGTGTACTGTGTGACCCTTAAGAAGGTTATATAACTTTTCTGTGTCTCAGTTTATTCTTCTATAAAAAGGAAATAATAGTAATTATTATAAACATTAAATCATATAACACATTTAAAGCACCTACAGTGGTGCCTGGCACACAGTAAATACTCCATAAACAGGAGCCCTTCCAACAACAACTTATCAGGACTGAGGACTATGTCATTTGCTCGTGACTGGCTATTTGAATAAACCTATTTTAAATAATGAATATCACTTGTACTTTGGGCAATAATTTCATCTCACTTCTACTCCCAAATCTGAAAAATAAATAAAGGAGATGACCTTTACTAAATGATTTGGAATTTCAGCAGAAGGTTCTATAATTGCTAGTTAACAGGCCCAGGAAACCAGCTCTTGTGCAATAATTGGAGGTGTGCAGGTTGGGACGTTAAATTACGGGCTGGCCTCTTGGAATAGAAACCTTGCCACCATGACAACACCTTTCTGCATCTGCCTGATTAAGTCAACAAACTGTTGGTTCCCAGCCCGAACCGGATAGCGACAAGGGCTTTCTCCTGCTGGAATCTTCAGGTCTTGACATGCCAGTCAAGTTCCTTGCAAAGGCCAGGTGCAGCGTCGGGGGGACACCCAGGAGGAGGAGAAGATACATCACCTGCTGCCGAGGTGCCTGCAGTCTGTGGGGGAGACCAGCAGAGATGGACCCGTTCAGGAGAGGGAAGGCAGGGTAAGGTAGGCAGAGGCTGCAAAGCAGAGAGGTCAGTGGGGTTGCCCGCTGGAGCCTGCCGGCCGATTCGGATCCAGCCCCGCCACTTACAGGGGTGTGTGCCTTGGACACGTTACTTAGCCTCTTTGGGCCCAGTTTCTTTAACTATAAGGTGGGGATAATCATCATACTTACCTCCTAGGGTTGCTGTGGGAATTAAATGGGCTAATGTTTATAAAGTGCTGAGGACAGTGTCTAGCAGATGGTGTAAATATTTGACATTATTATTATTGGGGTTATAACTCTAATTATCTGAAAACAGAATGACTTCTGGGATCCAAGTGAGCAGGGAAGACAGCAGGGGCCACTGGGGGCCTCCTCCACGATCTTGCCCTTGGCTGCAGCCCCTACTGCTGGACGTCTCTGCGCCTTTGCTCCTGATCTTTGCCCTCTTGATCTCCTGACCTGTTCCCACACTCACACCACTCAAGACCCAGGCCAAACACCACGACTGTCAGGAAATCCTTCTGGACTCCAGCCTCCCCCGGCAGGGCCAATCGGCCCGTCTCAGATCTCCCTGAGCACCTTTCACCTGCACTGTGAGCCCCCTCCACTCTTGCCCCAGTGATTTGCTTCCTCATGTGTCTCCATCACCCACCATGCTAGAGGCAGCAGACCTGGATGTGCATTCTGGCTCACAACTTGCTAGAGGTGAGACCCTGGGGAAACCGCCTGCCCTCCCCTCTTGTCTTTGCAGATGGGCACAGCTGCCTGGCAGGATGTGTAGAGATTGTGTGTCTGGTCCATCACTGAGTCCCTTCCCTCTCTCCCTCTCTCCTTACCTCAGTCTCCCTGATCTGGCGAGAGGTCTGGCGCTCCAGAGAGGCCACACACGCTGATTTCTGAGCACCCTTCCTCGCCCGTCCTCTGGGCCCCTGGGATCTACCACAAGGCCTAACGCATGGGGGCAGGGGTGGTGGTGAATGCATGTTTGTATTTTCTTCCCTTCTCCCCTCCTCATTTCACGTCTTCATTCTCTAGCACAGGGCTATCAAATAGTGGGGAAAGGGCCCTCAGTGTAAGGATGAGGAGTGTGAGGGAACCGGGTCCAAGCGCCATGGAGGAGGGTCCTGGGGGCCAGGCCCAGGCCCTCTGTTTGGCTGAGCCTTGCTCTATGATGGGGAGAATTAAATGTGCTCTACTTTTGATTTTGAAACATGTCAAGGGGCAATATCCCTCCCACATTAGAGCACAGGAAAGGGGCAGGGGTCGAGAGTGGCAGGGGAATTGGGGGTGGGATAAGCCAGTGTGGAAGATGGACAAGTGAGGGGGTGGGGCTCATGGGGAGGCTGGGAGATCCTATCATGAGGATGAGAGATGGAGAGTCTTCCTGACACTTACACCTGATACCCAGCCTGCCACACTGAATCTGGGCATCTCGAACGGGGCAGGTGGCACCAGCCACCCCTGGCTCCCTCTCCTGGCTTCTGACCAAGGAAAAGGTGAAGCAGGGTGGCCCAGGATCCTGCAGATGGAAGCAGGAGGACACAGGCCAGACCGAACTTGTCGAGGGCCTGCTTTTTGCCACCCACTAGGCTGGGTGCTTTGCCTGCCAGGCATATGTCTTATGCTCAAACTTAAGATGAAAAAATGAAGGGTCAGAGAGAATGAGTAAGCTACCCCAGGGCACACGGCGGATGAGGTGGAATTGCACACTGGGCCTCTCTGACCTCAGAGCCTTTAGACTCTGCCAGGCTTGTGGTTTTCACCAGCTCTGAGATAGCTGCTTCCCTCATTTATTCACTCAGCAAATACTGATCTCAACCACGTGCTGGGGGGACTCTGGGGTGAATTAGGCACAGCAACTGGGTGCACAGAGCTCATGGCTCTACAGAGGAGAGGCACACACACATATACAAATACACACACACACACACACACACACACACACACACACAACACAAGGTATAAAGTGACCCATGGGAAAAACAAACCGGACCCTTCAAAGAGATGATCTCCATTGGGCGCTAAATGCTCTTGCAGAAGAAGTGGCTCAGAAACCCTTTTCCTTCCCGCCTACTCACATCTTATGCCCTATTCCCTTTTCTTTCCAATTTTGCTCTCATTTTAAAATGAGGGAACACAGGGTGTGGAAAGAGGGTCCCTGTTCTTGCTTGCATATCATTTCACCCGGAACGCAGTGACATGGAACATTCCCGCCTGTGCCAGCCCATCCTCACTATAACTTACGAGATGATACTATTATCATTCCCTTATAAAAGGGTAAACTGAGGCTTAGAGGGAGGGTCCTGGGCTTGTCCATGTTCATTTGGACCCAGATCCAGACAGCCCTCCGCCTTTTTGCCTCCCAGGTTGAATGGAAGTGCGCTGGTCTGTATCCAGTGGGCACTTTAATTTAAAGGCATCAGACCAATTAGGTTCCCAATTGGAACATTAAATATTTAAAATATTAAAAATTCTTTCATATCGTTTAGTTACAGTCTGGTCACTGTAGGGCTGGGGAATGAACGGCCTTGAGGTTCACGTGCACTTGCTCATCAGGAAAGTTGGCCTTACTTTCTTCTGGAAGCTTCTTGCAGAATTAGCTCTTGCTTCTGGTTTCATTTTATTCTGTAACCACTTTCCAGAATATAAAAATGTGTATGTTTCAGGGGGAGGTGAGGATGGGGATGCTTGAAAACAGTCAAGCATGTGATTAAATTCTCTAATCTATTTGTTCTAACCAGCCTATGGGAGGGTAAGCATGAGGAAACCACAATTAAATGTGTGTAAATTTTTCTAGACAGTTGCAGAGGATGGATTTTTATAATCCAAGCCATATTTTAAATGCTTCAGGTGGTGTGGATGAATTTGACATCTGCAGTAAATTATTTAATAATCTAAGGAAATCTAATTTCCTTCTCTCTTTCTCCTTTTCTCTCTCTTTCTTATGTTTTCTTTCATGTGAAGCTCTTTTTCCTATGTCAGGTCACCTTAGGTAAATGAGCCCAAGACTAGGTTAGGACACCAGGGTTTGGTGTCAGTTCTGCCACTTAATAGTATGTGGCCTTGTATAAGCATCTCATGTTGCCGGGTCTTGGTTTCTTCAGCTGTAAAATGGGTACAATCTTCCTTATCTGGCAGGTTTGTCTTAAGGAGTAAACAAGCTGATATATGTGAAGCGCTGGGTACAAATCTTGGCAGAAGGTAAGCTCTCAGGTTTTATGCCCAAGAACTTTCTAATCTGATGGTGGTGAGAACGGTGAAAACAGAAAGTACAGAACTGTGGCTGAGTGCCAGTCCAGGAAGGTACACACAGGGATTGTGGGAGCACTGAGAAGGGGAGCCCCACTTTCATGGAGTGGTTAGGGAGAAGTCAGAGTTAGGGACATTCAAGGTGGGTTTTGCAGAGTAAGAAGGAACTGTTCGCTCAATTATTTATGTATACCTTGCCTTATTCCAAATAAAGAGGGAATGTGATTTATAGATATTCTACATGAAGGTAAAATAAGATAAATGAGGAACTATGGTACAAGGGAAATAAGGAGAAGGAACTAAAATAAAACCATGGGGCAGGTTAGGACATAAAACTGCTGGAGGTGATTAACACATTTGGCACTAAAGCTTCTTAGCAATGAAAACAAAAAGGGAACATGATCAGGTTGGCAGTTCTCAGTCATCGTGTTCACAGGATAAAAACAAATCAGGTGCCCAGGATGTGCACAGCTTTCCTGGGGCTAAGAACTGACACATGTTTTCCCCAGGACCCCTGGACAAGGGAACTCTGTGTGGCATAGTCCTTAGTGATATCACTGCAATAATCATGTCGTTCCAATGTGAATGCTTCTGAGGGGGAGTGTGCCAGGTAGGGAACAGTGTTCTTGGCAGAGGGAACAGCATGAGCCCAGCTCCAAGTCTTTATCAGGGGTTCTTTGCAGGGAATGTCTGCTGGCCAATTCCCAGCATGCTTCTTGGATGGGGTGACCCAGTGGGGCCTCAGGGTACCTGTGGAAGCAGTCTGGGGGTGGATGGCATTGCATGGGTGCACAGGAAGGGCAATGCTGGGGTGTCGAGACCTGTTGGGATGAGACAAGGGTCCGGGTTTCTCTGGCCGTGTGATACGACCATTTGCAATCATGTTGGAGACTCAGAAGGCGGGGCCTTGGCAGTGGTGCAGGAAGCCTGATTGGCTGGGCTGCCTCCTGCCCTTGGTCCCCAGAGGCTGGTTGCCTTTATAAAGAAATTGCAAGACTTTTTCTTGTATGAAATTAAAAGCAAAAAACACACATACTCTGCAGGCTGTCAGGAAGCAATGTGAGAAACCTGAGCTGCCCCACTGTCAGAGCCTCAAATTTTGGGGTTTTTGTCTGTTCTATTTCTGAGGCTGGTAAACTGGTTTCCTGTTTGTTGCAAAATGGGTGGTTGTCGCTGTCTGTGCCTGGCCTGGAGGGAGGTGGCGTCACCCGCTGAGGCCCGTTGTTCTCCCCTGAGCCAGTTCCCTTCTGAGCAGCGGCCAAAGAGGAACCCAGAATTGAGGGGGCAAGGAACCGGGGCACCCTGCCAGCTGCTTCCCGGGACACCCAGGAGTTTGAAGTCACCACACTCAGTTCTGCAGTGCCTCTCTCTGGGAAGACTAGCTCTGTGTCACAAAGAGGAGACCTTTCATACTCAAGGGTCAAATGAGAGACTCAGAAAGAGCATGAGGGCGGGACTTGGAAGAAAGAGCCAGCTATTGTTAGAAGGGTCAGGGAAGAAGAGAGAAAAACTAACGTTAATTGGTACTTGTTAGGAAGCTGCCATTTTCACAGCTCTCTCAATTGTTGCATGTGATTCCCATTTTACAGATAAGGAGACTGAGGCTCAGACACATTCAGTTGACTAGAGCCACTTACTCAGGAGCTGGCAGTCTGACCTGCCTTGGGGAGCAAGTTCAACATTCCTCTCTGATCCCTATCCCCACACCTTTTTATTGAAGCTCCAAGAGGCAAAAAAGCTTGCAGAAACTCACATGGCTAGTTAGTAGAAGAATAAGAAAGTTAGTTAATTCCTGGTTTCTGGTCTACTGGTCTTCCAAACTGCCTTAGATGCTTTCTAAACTGGCAGGGAAATGATGCCAGCCTGACCTGGGACAGAGTTGGAACTCCTAGCCAGGCAACCCAGGCCAGCCAGCCATGGAGTTTACATTTGTGAGCATTGCCTCTCTCTCAGAGCAACTAGATGGTGACGGACCGGGTCATAGGGTTCTGTTTTTCCCTGCCCCTCCCCCTCACTCCTCCACATGCCATCCCAGATCCTGCGACTCCCCCATTGTCTTTTGGGGTAAAACAATGACTGCCCTTCTAGAAATGTAGGTCTGTTTTATTAGCTGGTTATTCCCTTTTGTTGGTGTTTTTTCAACCTCCTCCTGGACGCCGGGGCGGGGGGCATTATTGTGAGGAGAACTGAAATCTATTTTCACATGTATATTTTCTCAAGCAACAGATGCTAAAAGTTATCATCGATTTCTTGCAAGAGTTCTTAAATTCCCAAGACTGGAACCAGTACCTGGGGGCATTCTCAGGTCTTAGTAGATCTTCTCAAATGCTTAGTTTTCCAGATTAACCCAAAGCAGAGCTGGGCACAGGGTGGGGTAGAGACATAAGAAAACCCATCAGCCTAGAGGGCATTGCCTTGAGGGGCCTTGGAGAGGGAAGAAGGGAGACGAACCTGGGGGTGGGGCGGTGAGAATGACCTGGTGCGGGGGGCTTTTGCTGTCTGCCAGTGTCCCCTACTTTCCTACCTCCTTCCCACTCCCTCTGCCTTGGGTAATGTCTTCTCCCCATCACTTCCTGCTGAGGCCTCCCTTACTTCCAGGCTTAGAACCGAGCGAAAAAGCCTTGCATCTTCTCCTTCCTCCAAGCCCTGATGAGCCTTTGGTTATACTACCTCTCTTCTGACCTGTCTTCACTGTACTTGCTTTTAAGTTTTTTGCGACTTTCTTTAACTCCACTTGGTAATTGTAGCTCCTTGAGTGTGAAGATACCCTAATTAGAGTTTATTCTCCCCAGGGCATGGTTCAGGGCCTGACAATGTAGAAGAAAGGGAGGCCGGGTGGGTAGGCAGGTGGGTAGTGCATTCCTTCCTTTGTCTCAGGGTAGGCTCTGGCTGGAACATTATGGGAGAGGCAGGGAAGGACAGTCCCAGCTCAAGCCCATCCTCCACCCCTGGGCCTGTCATCTCTCTGTAGAGGAAGCAGTCTTGTCACTTGGGTTCCTGATGCTTCACTACTTTGCAGATTTTGTGAAAGGGGCACCCATCTTGTTTCTGCATCTTCTCCCCTGTGGCTGGCCACATTTGTGCTTTGTCCCTCGTTCCAAACCTTCCTGCTATTTTTGCTATCTATTGCTACCTAAAAGAAGAATCTAAGACTTAGTAGCTCAGAACAATGACTTCTTATTTCTCACAGTTCTGGCTGGGCAGTTCTCCTCTGGCAACCGTAGCTGCATTCAGCTCGTGGCAGGGCTGGGCTGGGAGGTCCGAGAGAGCCTCACCCCCATGCCTAGGGTCTCAGTGCTGGTTGGTTCTCCTCCATGTGGTGTCTCATCCTCCAGGAGGCCAGACCCGGCTTCTTCACAACATGTTGGTCTTAGGGTTCCCAGAGTTGTGAAGGCAAAGCTGCTAGACTTTTGAAGGCCTAGGCCAGAACTGGCACAGCATCACTTCTGCCACATTCTTTGGGTTAAAACAAAAATCAAGGCCATAAAAAAATAAAATAAAATAAAAATAAATGTTAAACATTTCAAAATCAAAAAAAAAAAAAAATCAAGACCAGCCATATTCAAGGGGAGGGAAGATAAACTCACCCCTTGTTGACAGGAGTGGCAAAGTCACATTGCAAAGCCTCCGGGACTATTTAGCAATGATCCACTACACCCTGCTTTGTTTGCTTTGAGAGAGAAAATCCTCCTTTTGGAAACCTTTGTGAAATGGTTTCTAAGGAAGCCGTCTGAACATGGCATTGTCAAGTTCAGGAATTGATGCTCTGGTCCCTGCCTGCCCCAAAGCTCTGGAAGAGGCTGTTTGCAGAGTGGAGCTGGGGATGGCCGCTTCTAAGGAATGTGAACACCCACCTTCTTAATTAACATGAGCAACAACTTAGGGTGCACGGCCCCTGCACTGCATGAAGGGAGGGCTTTCTCAGGATTAGAGTCACAGTTGTAACCTCAGGCACCACTCAGATCATGCTAAGTTTTCCCTGGAGTCCTGTGGGCATTAATCATTAATCCCCCTATGAAAATAGACCTGAATTTTTTTTTTTTTTTTTTTTTTTTTTGCCATTTCAACATCTGTTTCTTGGGCTAAAGATATTTTAAAACTCTTCTTCCTGGGTGTAGAAGTTAGTTTTTTTGTTTTGTTTTAATGACAAGCAACAGAAACTAATTTTCACTAACTTTAAAAAAAAAGAAGAAATGTATTAAAGGGGAATGAGGGCCTCATGGAATTGGTGGGAGGCTGAAGAATTGGGCCAGGAGAGAGCAAGAAGCAAAATAAAGGACTGACAGGTCGGAAACATTTATAGTCTGGGGGAGTGCTCAGAGGGTACAGGCCAAGAGCTGTAGGAGCATCAGGGCTGGTATGTCTATGTCAGCCTGGGGGAGCTGGGGACATTTCACAGAATTGGCAGTGTCGACCTCAGAGGAAAAGTTGGGAAAAGCATTCAGGCTGGTGGAACAGCATATACAAAGACACTGAAATTTGATGTGATCTTGTTTAGGGACCCGCAGGTAATTAGTTCAAGCGTGAATGGCAGGAAAAGTATAGGAGGGAGGCAGAGAATGGAATGGGAGGTACTCACCAGACAATGGACAGCCTTGAGTGACTATTGAGGAGTTGGTATTGTACCGTGTAGGCCAGAGTTTTCCAAACTGGGTTCCTGGAACTCTAGTGGCCTGAGAGATGCTAGTAGATGCCCCTTGAATAAAGGATTCCATGAGCACATAAGTTTGGGAAATATGTATATTATTATGTATTTCTCTCTTGGCTGATCATCAAGATACTAAAGGCTCTGAGAAGTCCTGCAGTAAAGAAAACATGGGAGGAGACCAGCTGGGAGGCTGAAGTTATGCTCCAGGTGAGAAATGCTAGGTGCTTTCTGTCCACGAGCTCAGAAGGAGGTTTTCCTCCCTACCTACCGTAGTCCTGCAGGATGTTTCAAGAGCAAAGCACTTTAATTCTCTTGAAAAGGGGATGGGAAGAAGAGGGGGACTTGGTCGTAAATCCACTACAGTAGAAAGGGGTGAAAGTGGAAAAAATTTTTCATGTGGAAAGTGAGCCCTCTGACAAAATGCTAAGTTTTTTTGGGGGGGATGAACTCAGTATTTCTAGATTTGTTTTCATGACAAGGCCTCAGTTCCCTTTGGCTTTTGCTGAAAATGATACGTTTTCCCAGATTTGTGACTTTTGCTGCCATGGTTGAACATCTCTGCATTCTCGGCTCTAAAAGTGCAAAATATTTCCTCTCCTTCTGAGTGGTTCTCTTTAGTTTTTTAAAATTATTATTTTTGTCTGTTTGTTTTTGGCCACGTTGGGTCTTCATTGCTGCTTGCAGGCTTTCTCTAGCTGTGGAGAGCGGGGCCTACTCTTCACCGCAGTGGCTCTCATTGCGCTGGCTTCTCTTGTTGCGGAGCACAGGCTCTAGGCGCACAGGCTTCAGTAGTTGTGGCTCTAGAGCACAGGCTCAGTAGTTGTGGTGCATGGGCTTAGTTGCTCCACGGCATGTGGGATCTTCCGGAACCAGGGATCGAACCCGCGTCCCCTGCATTGGCAGACGGATTCTTAACCACTGCGCCACCAGGGAAGTCCCTAATTTTTTTTTTTTTAATGAAAAGGGGTGTGGAAATAAAAAATGCTCTTTCTTCCCTCCTCTTGGAAGAAGGGGAGGGAAGACTTTCCCAGAAGAATTCCTCTAGGGTAGAAGAACAGAAGTTAAGCCAGGACTACTGAGATGGTGACGTGTAGCCCGGAGGCTGGGTGCTTTGCTGTGCTCGCTGTGAAGCTCCAAACCCTGTGACCTGTGGGCTTCCAGTGCAGATTCAGGAGAGTGACGGCGGCTGGACCCTGGTTGCAAATGAGCAGAGGAGCCTGGAGCTTTAGCCAGGGCCTCGTGCTGGGCTGGGAGACACCCAGGCGTGGGCTTTGGGAGTGGACCCTCCACGTCCTCAAGAATATTCCTACCAGAAACCTCCACCATAAGAGGACACTGGTCGTAGGACTCCGGGTGACAAAGAAAGGGGCTCATTTGACAATGACTTTTTTGCTATGGTCATCCCTGCTCAAACCTGGAGGAAAAAGGAGAGGAAGACTTTTTTCATCAGTTTCACAACATAGCTTCTGGAAGGATCAGTGAAAGATATGAGAGAGGATGGCAGCCAACACCTATTAAGCGTCTACTTTACGCCAGGAACTTACAACTGGTGTGTGTTTTCATCCACATGTGCATGTTGTCCTCAGTGCAAGCCTCTGAGGTGCTTATTAATATTAATTGTAGGGAGGAGTGTGGGAGATGCTATTTTGTTGGTTTTTTTTAAGTGTTTTCTTTTATTAATTATAAAATAACATGTTTATTTTAGACAATTTAGAATATACAGAAACATACCAAGAAGAAAATAACAAATGCTGAGACCTGGTAAGGGTAAATCACCTGCCCACGTTAGTAAGTGATGGAGTGTGGATTTGAACTAGAGAGAGGCCACAGCATGTGCCCAAATCCTCTCTTCACCTATTCACTCATTCACTCAACCGCCATTGATTGAGTGCTTTCTGTGTATCATAGAAGACATCACCTAATTTAATTTCACAGGAAAAGAATCTGTCAGGAGGCAAAGTTAGTGGCAGGTCTGGGATGTATCTTCAATGTACGTTTAATACATGTACAGATACAGAAATAAATAGAGGTGTGTGTTTATGCTTGGGTTAGGATGCAAACAATTATTTCCTAGCTCTGCCCACTAGCAATGACACTCCAGTAGAACTGAGCATACCCACTACTAGATCTTAGTTTCTGAGTACCATTCTCCAGTAAAAGAAGCCAGAGCTCCTTGGAGAAATGGCTGATTCTGGGGCTAGGTAGGGAAGCTACAACATGAGCCTGAAACATCTTGTAGTTCCAGAAAGTAAGGAAGTGCTTAAAATGAAAACCAAACAAAACAAAAGATAAGGGTATGTCTAAAGGAGTTACAGGCCGACTAGAAAGAGCTCTCAATGGCCAAAGCTGAACAACTGGAGCAATAAAATACATAATGATAACATTGAATTATAACCAAAAGAATCCATGAATCCATGTATTACAAATAAACAAATGAATAAATAAATAAGTAGGGAAGAAGGCACAAATCTTCTTTGGAGAAGAATTACAGTTAATATATGCTACTTCCCTTCCAGTAGATGGAGCTTAATTCCTTTCCCCTTGTGGATAAGCTAGACTTAGTACTCATTTCCAAAGAATAGAGTATGGAGAGAGAAAATAGTAACTCATGGTTGATAAGCCTGGCAGACACCACCTTAAGTGGTGACAAAGGTTAGCATCCTCAGTTCTAAGTCATGTTGCTATCATGTGACCCCAAAAATGATGCAAGGAGGAGGGCACGTCACTTCTGTGGTATTCCTCTAAAAAACTTATAACCCAAGTCCAGTCATGAGAAAACATCAGATAGACCCACACTGAGGGATATTCTACAAAATACTGCACCAGTGCTCTTCAAAAATATTATGGTCATGAAAAGCAAGGAAAGACTGAAAAACTGTCACAGATCAGAGGTGAGTGAGGAGACATGACAACTACATGCAATGTAGGATCCTGGATCAGACACTGGAACAGAAAAAGGACATTAGTGGAAAAACTGGTGAAATCCAAGCAAAGTCTGGAGTTTGGTAAATAGTACTGTACCGAAGTTAATTTTTCAGTTTTGAAAAACATATGATGGCTATGGAAGATGTTAACATTAATGGGAGCTGGATGAAGGGTATATGGGAACTTCCTGTACTATCTTTGCAATTTTCCTGTAAATCTAAGATTGTTTCAAAAATAAGTTTTTGAAAATTCTTCCCTGATAAAATAAGTGATGCACCAAAGAAATACAAAAGCCCAACAAACATAGAAAAAGTTCAGTTTGTCTAATAATAAAAAGGTGCAAGTTACAATAATGAGAGATCATTTTTACCTGTTAAATTGGCAAACTTTTTGTTATAAATCCTAACACTCCTAGTGCTGTGTAGGATGTGGGGCACCTGGGCACTGTAAACAACCACTTGTAAGAGTACATACTTGGACAAGCCTACAGCTAACATCATACTCAATGGTGAAAAGTTGAAAGCTCTTCCTCTAAGATCAGCAACATGACAAAGATGCCCACACTTGCTACTTTTATTCAACATAGTATTGGAAGTCCCAGCCAGAGCAGTTAGGCAAGAAAAAGAGATGAAAGGCATCCAGATTGGAGAGGAAGAAATAAGACTGTCTCTCTTTGCAAATAACATGATATTACATATGAAAAACCCTAAAGACACCACCAAAAAATAATGTTAGAACTAATGAACAAATTCAGTAAAGTTGCAGGATACAAAATCAATATAAAATATCTGTTGCATTTCCATACATAATAATGAACTATTGGAAAGAGAAATTAAGAAAACAATCCCACAATCCCATTTACAGCTGCATCAGAAGGAACAAATAATCTAAGAATAAATTAACCAAGGAGGTGAAAGACCTATACACTGAAAAGTATGCACTGTTGAGAGAAATGGAAGAAGACACAAATAAATGGAAAGATATTCCATGCTTATGGATTCGAAGAATTAGTGTTGTTAAAATGTTCATACTACCCAAAGCAATATGCAGATTCAATGCAATTCCTATCAATTTTTCATAGGAAGAGAACAAACAATCCTAAAATTTGTATGGAACCACAAAAGACCACAAATAATAGCCAAAGCAATCTTGAGAAAGAAGAACAAAGATAGAGGCATCACTCCCTGATTTCAATTATATTGCAAAGCTGTAGTAATCAAAACAGTATGGTATCAGCATAAAAAACAGTCACAAAGATCAGTGCAACATATCAGAGAGCCCAGAAATAAACCCACGCATATAAGCTCAATTAATTTATGATAAAGGAGCCAACAGTATACAATGGGCAAAGTACATTCTTTTCAGTAAATGATGTTGGGAAAAATGAGGAGCCACATGCAAAAGAATGAAACTGGACCACTATCTTACACCATACACAAAAGTTAACTCTCAAAATGGATTCAGGACTTGAATGTAAGATCTGAAACCATAAAACCCCTCGAAGAAAAACATAGGTGGTAAGCTCTTCAACAGTGGTCTTGGCAATGATTTTTTGGATTCGACACAAAAAGCAAAAATAAATAAATAAGACTACATTAAACTAAAAAGCTTCTGCACAGCAAAGGAAACCATCAACAAAATGAAAAGGCAACCTACTGAACTGGAGAAAGTATTTACAAATCATATATCTGATAAGGGGTTAATATCCAAAATATATAAAGAATTCATACAACTCAATAGCAAAGAAATAATCCAATCAAAAAATGAGCAGAGGATCTGAAGAGACATTTTTCCAAAGAAGACATACAAATGGCCAACATGTGCCTGAAAAGATGCTCCCACATGCAAAAGAATGAAACTGGACCACTATCTTACACCATACACAAAAGTTAACTCTCAAAATGGATTCAGGACTTGAATGTAAGATCTGAAACCATAAAACCCCTCGAAGAAAAACATAGGTGGTAAGCTCTTCAACAGTGGTCTTGGCAATGATTTTTTGGATTCGACACAAAAAGCAAAAATAAATAAATAAGACTACATTAAACTAAAAAGCTTCTGCACAGCAAAGGAAACCATCAACAAAATGAAAAGGCAACCTACTGAACTGGAGAAAGTATTTACAAATCATATATCTGATAAGGGGTTAATATCCAAAATATATAAAGAATTCATACAACTCAATAGCAAAGAAATAATCCAATCAAAAAATGAGCAGAGGATCTGAAGAGACATTTTTCCAAAGAAGACATACAAATGGCCAACATGTGCCTGAAAAGATGCTCAGCATCACTAATCATCAAGGAAATGCAAATCAAAACCACAGTGAGATACCACCACACACCTGTCAGAATGGCTGTTATCAAAAAGACAAGAAATAACAAGTGTTGGTGAGGATATGGAGAAAAGGGAACCCTTGTGCACTGTTGATGGGAGTGTAAATGGGTGCATCCACTATAGAGAACAATACGGAGGTTCCTCAAAAAATTAAAATTGAACTACCATATGATCCAGCATCCACTTCTGGGTATTTATCCGATGGAAATAAAAACACTAATTCGAAAATATATATGCATGTTCACTGCAGCATTATTTACAATAGGCAAGACATGGAAACAACCTAAATGTTCATCAGTGGACGAATGGTTATTCACCCATTAAAAGAATGAAATTTTGCCATTCACAATAACATGGATGGACCTTGAGGGCGTTATGCTAAGTGAGATAAGTCAGGCAGAAAAAGATAAATACTGTGTGGTCTCATTTATATGTGGAATCTAAAACAAAACAAAAACAATAAACAAAAAAGCAAGCTCATATATACAGGGAACAGATTGGTTGTTGCCTGAGGTAGGGGGTGAAGGGAGTGGAAATGGGTGAAGGGGATCAAAAGGTACAAAATTCCAGTTATAAAATGAGTAAGTCATGGAGATGTAATGTACAGCATGGTGACTATAGCTAATAATACACTGTTGCACATTTAAGAGTAGAAGAGTGGATCTTGAAAGTTCTCATCAAGAGAAAAAACATTTTTTGTAACTGTGGTGATGGATATTAATTGGACTTATTGTGGTGATCACTTTGCAATGTATACAAATATTGAATCATTACACTGTATATCTGAAACTAATAATGTTTTGTCAATTGTACCTCAATTTTTTAAAAAAGTACAAATTGCTACAGATATCGCAAGGGTAGTATGGCAGTGTATATCAAATAGTTGTGCATTTTCACTCATAAGTTTCCCTTTCAGGAATTTATACTAATAAAATACTCACTGATGTGGATAAGGATTACCTAGAAGGATGCTCTATATATCATTGTTTGCAATAGTGAAAGACCGGAAACAATCCATATATACAGGAATGTGGGCACTTGTTCTACTAGTTCTAATACATACATACAGTGACATACCATGTATCCAAAAAAATGGTATGGTAGATTACTGTTTAATATATGGAAAGATTTTTTTGGTGTAATAAATGAGAAGAGAATGTATACACAGAATGATACAATTTAGGAAAAAAGCATGTACATATATAGAAAAATATTTAAAAGACAAATACCAAAATGTTTATAAGAGTAATTTCTGAGTGGTGGGATTACCAGTAATTTTTGATTTTCCTCTTTGTGCTTTTCTATATATATTTTCAAAATTTTCTATCTTTTGTTTCTTGTGCAAAGGACCTATATGCTAAGCACCCTTGGGGGGAGTCACAGTGCCTGTTAACATAGTAAAAGTTCTGATTCCTGCAGGACAGAAACGTTTCTACTTATAAACTCAGATTTCCCTTTATTTGATCACAGGTTTTTTTCATTGCTTTATTCCCAGAATTATGCCCAGTACATAATAGGTGTTCAATATATGTTTTGTGAATGAATAAATGAATGAACGAATGAATGAATGCTTATGACAAAGTGGGAAATACACAGCCAAGCCCCCTCTACAGCATACCATCTTCCCACCTGCTCTGCTGGCCTCTCCAGCAGAGCAGCTTCCTGCCCCTCTGAGTAAGACCCACAGGAACCAGTCATGGGACATTGAAACCCAAGCAGTGGGCAGAGAAGTGAAGGACTAGAGGGGTGGCCAGATTAAGAGAAGGATCTTTACAGCAGAGAGCATCCCTGATGAGGCAGAAGAAGCCCAGAAAGCTGGACAAGATGTTAGGAGCAACAGGCCTTCCCAGGAACAGACTATATGGATGTCCTGGGTCATCCCAGAAGGTCTCAGGCCCCAAGTTCCCAGAACCCAAGGTCTCTGTGGTGGCCTGTGATCCTGGGTATGTCCACTGGCTTCAGGGCACACAGGGTGGCAGCTTCCCAGGGCAGCCCACTCTTGTGTGTGCCAGTTCTGATGCTTGGGGAGTTCTTTAGGCTGAACTGAAATCCTCCTCCCTGTAATTCCCGTTGATCATTAGCCTTCTGGGGGAATGGTCCTATCATCCTACAATGTGGTGGCCATCCATATCTGGAAGAAAGGAATCCAGGTTCCCTGAACCTTCTCTCTTGCCCATTCATCTCCCTGTTCTTCAGGGACACAACCTGAAGGCTCTAGAGAACTCAAGAAATGCATTCACACACAGCTACTTTAAGTTTCTCTGCATTTCCTGGTATGGTTTGGGTAGTTCTCCCGCTTTTCTCTGTTTTCTGTCCATGTATCTTTCACATATGCACTGAAGCTTGAGCGGAACTGCCCCAGTGCAGATTTATTTTTTTAATGTTTTTTTAAATTTAAAATGATTTATTTATTTATTTATTTATTTATTGGGGTATAGTTGTTGTACAATGTTGTGTTAGTTTCTACTGTACAATGAAGTGAAGTAGAGTTCCCTGTGCTACACAGCAGGTTCTCATTAGTTATCTATTTTATACATATTAGTGTATATATGTCAATCCCAATTTCCCAATTCATCCCACCCCCCCAACCTCCCTTGGTGTCTGTACATTTGTTCTCTACATCTGTACCTCTATCTCTGCCTTGCAAACTGGTTCATCTGCACCATTTTTCTAGGTTCCACATATAGGTGTTAAGATACGATATTTGTTTTTCTCTTTTTGACTTACTTCACTCTGTATGACAGTCTCTAGGTCCATCCATGTCTCTACAAATGACCCAATTCAATAACTTTTTATGTCTGAGTAATATTCCATTGTATATATGTACCACATCTCCTTTATCCATTCCTCTGTTGATGGACATTTAGGTTGCTTCCATGACCTGTCTATTGTAAACAGTGCTGCAGTGAACACTGGGATGCATGTGTCTTTTTGAATTATGGTTTTCTCTGGGTATATGCCCAGTAGT